>NW_026726155.1:0-64644 GCF_029784015.1 Lycium ferocissimum
ATATATATATATATGATATGGATGATGTGATGATAGGAGAGGGGCCGGAGGATCCCGAGCCCCTTTTTAGGGGGCCGGACACGCACACCGAGTCCCCCCCGGGGGCCGGCACGGTAGTATATGTATAGTTTTGCTGCAATAGATATGAACCCCGCGTCCCTTTTTGGGGGGGGCATTATATGAAAGTATATGATGTTTTTTACCTACCAGTCCCCACGAGGCCGGACACGCAAGTTTACACGATGACATATGATTTGAATGAGATAAACGTTTTCAAAGACAAGTTTTATGATTTTCTCGTACTCAAGATTTCAGTATGATCCCCGTCTATTGTATTTCATGGTTTATACTCAGCACATATTCCGTACCGACCCCCTTCTTCGGGGCCGCATTTCACGAAGGTGTACAAACTGCATGAGTCAAGATACACAGAAGATGTTCCAACGGCATTGGCGAGCTCCATTTGCTCCGGAAAGTGCAGCCGGCCAGAGCTTTATGATATGGTTTCATGTTCCATGTTAGAGATTTCGTTGCATGTTGTCGTGGGTATAAGATGTCGCTATGTAAGCGGCTATGTAAGCCGATGCATCATTACGCATTGTATTAAAAGTTTTATATGTTACATATTTTCTTTGATTCAAGAAAGGCAAAAAGCATGTTATTCTTTGAAAGATTTTCGTTATGTATTTATGTCATGATTTGAGAGCCAGCGTGATTACGAGTATTATGTGAGTCAAGCCGGGTTCGGCCGGCCTCTAAATATGGTCAGCCATCACGCCCCAACGTAAATTAGTGTGACATTGTTGCCCAATGGAAATAGTATGAATGATGGATAGTAGTATGATTTAGCTATGTGTCTCACCTGTGATGTGTAAATGTGTATGCACGTTAAGAGGTGCCCGAGTGGGTTAGCACCGGGTACCCGTCATGGCCCTCCGGTTGGGTCGTGACATCAAGACTTTATTAACTACAACTCTTATTCTATCTTTATCCGTGGAGGGCAAGGATTTTATAATTTATTATGATGTTTTCGTTCGGCTTGGCGCCGTTTTTGACGTAAAAAGAAGGTGATTTCCATGCGCCTCCAGCAAGTTAACGGCATGAGAAGAACTATCCTACTCATGATTCGAGTTATGGAAGCTGTCGCATTGAAGATTTGGAGGCACTACCTCTATGGTGCCCGTCATGAGGTATTTACCGATCATCGTAGTCTTTCAAAGATGTGTTTACTCGGTAGGATCTAAATTTCAGGCAAACTCGAGAAGGATGGAGTTGCTTAAGGATTACAACATTACTATCTTGTATTATCTTGGCAAGGCCAATGTGGTGGCAGATGCCTCGGAGTAAAATCAGCAGGGCGGGTAGTTTGGCCCTGCTTTGACTTGCGTCGAGCGTCCGGGCTGGCCGGGGGAGGTTCGCATTGCCAATGGGGCCACAGGGGATCGAGGTGTCTAATTCGGCGTGGTGTTGGCCTCAGACTGAGGCGAGATCATCGTTTCTAGAGCAAAATAAGGCCGCATGCTTTAGGGATACGGGTCATGTATGATTCGTGACAAGGTTTCGTGTGGTGAGGCCAAAGAGGCAGTAATTAATGATGAGGGTGTCTTAAGAATCAAGGGCATGTTTGTGTCCCCCGTGTTGATGATTTGATTAAAATAATTTTGGTGGAGGCTCATAGTTCTAGATATTCCATTCATCCGGGTGATACCAAGATGTACCGTGACTTGAGGCAGCACTACTGGTGGGCTAGGATGAAGCGGGATATTTTTGAGTTCGTTGCACAGTGTTTGAATTTCTAGCAGGTGAAGTACGAGCACCAGGGACCCGGGGGTACACTTCAGAGGATGCCCATCCCAAAATGGAAGTGGGAGAGGATAACGATGGACTTTGTGGTTGGTCTTCCAATGACTTTGGGTAAGTTTGATTTGATTTGGGTCATTGTTGATAGATTGAGCAAGTCTTCCCACTTCATACCGGTTCAGATTACCCATACTACTTAAAAAGTGGCCCATATTTAAATCCGGGAGATTGTTCGCCTGCATGGGGTTCCAATTTCCATTATATCCGATAGAGGCACGACGTTTACATCTCAATTTTGGAAAAAATTTCATTTGGAATTGGGTACTAGATTGGACCTTAGTACAACTTTCCACCCTCGCATAATGGTCACCAACTTTCCACCCTCGTACGATGGTATCACCTGCATCATTCAAGTCCTAGAGGATCCAAGCTTTTGTGATTGACTTTGTGGCCATTGGGATCAGTTCTTACCATTGGCGGAGTTTGCTTATAACAACAGTTATCACTCGAGCATTAATATGGCCCCGTTTGAGGCTCTTTATGGGAGGAGGCGTAGGTCTCATATTTGGTGATTTGATGCTTTCGAGGCAAGGCCAAGGGGTACAGATCTCTTGGGAGAGTCCTTAGATAAAGTTAAGAGGATTCAGGAAAAGCTCCTATCTGCTCAAAGTAAGCAGAAAGAGTATGCGGATTGAAAGGCCCGAGATCTTGAGTTCATGATTGGGGAACAAGTCTTGTTGAAGGTCTCACCCATGAAGGGTCTGATGAGGTTTGAGAAGAAAATTAAGCGTAGTCACAGATTCATTAGTCCATTTGAGATTCACAATCGTGTGGGGGATGTAGCTCATGAGCGTTTTGCCCCCTGTGTTTGTCGTGTGTCCATCCAGCCGTGCCTCCATGCTCCCCAAGAGATATCATGGTGATGGTTCGTTTATCATCCGTTGGGATTCTGTCTTGTTGGATGAGAATATGTCCTATGAGGAGGAGCCTATTGCAATTTTAGATAGAGAGGTTCGTAAGTTAAGGTCGAAAGAAATAGCATTCGTGAAGGTTCGTTGAAAACCGTCCCGTCGATAAAAGCCACTTTCAGAGATGAGAATCCGATATGCGAAAGAATTATCCCCAGCTTTTCACAGAGTCAGGTACCTCCCCCTTGTTCTTTCTTTTATCCGTTCGGGGACGAACGGTTGTTTAATTGATATATGATGTAACGACGCTAGGTCGTTATGGGGGTGACTTAGAAAACTAGACCTCCATTGGAAATTTTGAGACCGCGGCTAAGTCCGTAGCGTGATTTTATATGTCTGTACATGTTTTGTTTCCGTCTACAGGACCTTAGATTGGTGTAGGGATTTTTGGGTGAAAACTGGTGCAAACCACCGAGCTACTGGTCAAAATGGGACCGCCGGTGCGGGACCAAGCTAATGCCGGGTCCATCGTAGGGGGCGGGGTCGCCGCCACCGAGGGGGGGGGCTTCAAATGAGGGGGTCCGCTCATAGCGGGAGCTTTCCCTCTATAGCAAGACCGCTGTAGTGAGACACCGACAACTGTAACTATTGACAGGAGGTAGAATCCGTGTTTTATATTCTTTATTCCAAATCCATTCCCTACATAACAACAAAACAGTTTCCAAGAACTGCTGCGGCGAAAATTTAATGCTAAGGCTAAAGTGCGCTTGAAAGGTAAGTCTCAACCCTTGACTTTATTAATTCCATCATCAGAATAGATTCCATGAGTAGTTAAAGGTCCATTAATGGTGAATGAAAGGGCTAAAACCCTAGAACTTAAGAAACCCTTGATTAATGAATGAGTTGTTGAATTTATTGCTGATTAATCATCTAGAAGTATAGATTACCACTTCCTAGAATGAGAACTTGTCTATTAATGATAGGACTTGTTGAATGAGACCAAGGGTTTCATAAAGATGATAACTTTGGCATAAAAACTGCTTGAAAAGGGTAGAAGTAGTTGGGTTATTTTCCCCAAAGTGTTGCATTGTTGAGTAGATGATTTGAATGCTCATATAGTTCTATATTTCTCGACTTTGAACGTTTGGAAGCTTTGCAAAAAAGGAAAGCTATCGCGGACTGATTACATTATTCCAGTTCTGCTTTGAGGTAGGTTACGGTCTACTTGAGCTAGACTTTGATTAGTTGATTTTATGTATTACGAAATTGATAGAAGAAACATGATTAGGGCTTCGGACATAAAGTGTGTTTGGTAATTCCTAAAGTTTGATATTGATTGATTAATTGTGTGATGAACTGATACGAAATGATAAAGAAGGAGTTCATAAATACTTTTTTTGTTGACTTGGAGAATTCCCTTATTGACTTGGAGAATTCCCTTATTCATGTTATTGATTGTTAAGTCTTGATATGACTTGTGACATGGTGACTTGTGCTCCCTGATATTGATTTATTGATTGTTCCCATGTTTGTGGAACGAAAATACATTGTGATGAGGAGGATATTATAACTATGAAAAGTCACATTTGACAGAGGGTGAGGATGTGGCCTAAGTTAAAGGCTCGTGATCCGAGGTAAGATTCTGAAGCAAGGGTAAATGGACACCATGGATCCCCTGCAGGTCATGGTTAATGGGTCAAACACTACCATTTAGCATGTGTGTACGGATAGGGGACAGAGTTGAGATGATTTGTGTTTTACGATTGTGTTTGGTGATTATGTGGGTTGAGTTACTCTTATTGTTTTCTATGTGTGTGGATTTACCTTATCCCTGTGTTGGCTGATATTCGGTGTTGGATGATTTCTGTTGATAGTTCTTGAGATTATGTGTTGTTGTGCCTATCTGTCTACTTTATTGATTTTGTGATTATATGCATGATACTAATCTTAGTCGGCCTATGATATCTACCAGTACATAGTGTTTGTACTGATACTACCTTACTGTATTCTTTGAGTGCGGATTGTGATCCAGAGACTTCTACGAGGCCTCATATTTAGCTTGAGGCCAGTTTCCAACAGGTTCGAGGGTGATCTATTACCCATGCCAGGCCGCTTGAAGATTTCTCCTATTTTAGGTGTCTATTTCATTTCAGACATTTATGTTATTTTTAGACAGTGGTTCTTTCTTAGACAGTTATGTTAGAGTCCTTGTACGATGTCTTTCGAATTTTAGGGTTGTAATAGTTTAGATTTCTGCAGATTTTATTTATTTATGGCGTGACTAGACTTTTGGAGATATTTATATTTTTTATATCCTTGAATGCTTTAAAATGGCTAAGTAATTTGATAATGGTTTGGATGGTTGGTCAAGTAGATAGTTCGCCCACTAGGAGATTTGGGTGGATGCCACTCACGGCTGTTTGGGTCATGACACCAAGACTAGGAGTGTATCGAATGAAAACTTAAAGAGTTAGAATTCTAAAAACTGAGGCACTTGATTTCATTTTGTGTGCTTGTTTGAAAATTTTGGTTCATTTCTGTTAGGGGGTTGACTTAGTAAATTAGACCTCCGTTGTGAATTCCGAGGCCACAGATCCGTAGCGTGTTTTTACATATATGTGCCTATTTGGTTTGTGTCCGTAGGGCCTCGGATTGATGTTGGGATTTTGGGTAAGAATCTGGTAGAAAACCAGAGGTCACTGATTCAAAGGCAACCGCTGCAGCGGGAGAGGGCTACTGTAGTGAGCTCGCCACAGCTGGCCGTCGGTTGCCGCCGCGGGATTCCAAGAATTGGGAAAGTCCGCCATAGCAGGCGGTGGACCGTCATAGCAGGACCACTACGGTGCGGTCTTGACCGCTATGGCGAGTCGGGCGAGTTAATGAGGTCCGCCATAGCGGTGGTATTTTTCGCTACAGCGAGACTAGTGATGGTTGCAGCGGTCAACGGGAGACAAAAACACTCTTTTATATTGCTGACTTCGAGGCATTACCCACATAACTCCAAAAACTATTCCCAAGAAAGTGAGAGGCGAATTTTCTAGAGTCTTGGTGGATTCTCCCTTGAGGATATGTCTTAACCTTTTCCTTTTTCATTCCATTATCATCTTTAAGTTCTTATACTAATTAAGGGTTCTCTAATGGTGAGTGAAAAGACTAAAACCCCAAAATTGTTAAACCCTTGAATAATTGGTGGGTTGTGAATTTTATTATTGTTTAATAACCTAGGAGTGTAGGATATCACTTTCTAGGAAGGGAATTTGATTACTTATGGTGAAAATTGTATATTGGGACTTAGGGTTCCATTAAAAATGGGAACTTTGGCCTAAAAATTGTTTTTGAAAGGGGTAACTTGATTAGAAAACCCATAAATTAGAAGATTATGATTGTTGGGATTGAGATTATGATAACTTCTTTATTAAGTGATAGTTCACACATTTGAAAAGGGTGGAAGTAATTGGGTCTTCTTCCCCAATTGTTGTTTTTATTTTATTAGAAGGTCTATTTCTTACTTATCGTTATATTGCTAGACTTTGGGCGTCCCGAAGCATTACGAAAGGGGAAAGCTCTTACGGAGTAACTTGCATTGTTCCAGTTCTACATCTGAGGTAGGTTATGGTTTAGTTAAGTTAGACTTTGATTAGTTGATTGTATGTGTAGTAGAATTGATGGGAGAAAGCATGCATAGGTCTTTAGACATGACGTCTAGTTGGACATTACTTAGATTGGTATGATTTCTGACTATGTGGGCTTGTCACCATTGCTTTATATACCGAAACCTGAGGTGCAATTATTGTATTATGAGAAGGAAGGAGTCAATATATACTCTTCTTGTTGATTGAGATGGTTGCATATTCATGCAGTGTTGAGTTGATTTTCTGAGTCCTGTTATGACTTGTGGCATGGTGCTTTGCATTTATTGACATTGAATTGATTGACTGATCATATTCAATATTACTCGTGATTGGTACCGAGAATACATTGAGATGATATATATATATATATATATATATATATATATATATATATATATATATATATATATATATATATATATATATATTAAGACACATTTGACAGGCGGTGAGGATGTGGCCTAGCATGGGCTCGTGATCCGAGGTCAGTTCTGGAGCGAATGGTACATGGACACCATGGGTCCCCTGCAGGTCATGACTAATTAGCGAAAATAGTTGTTGGCATGTGTGTACGGTTGAGATACTATCATCGGTTGCATTGCATTGCATTGGACTTATCTTATTCTTGTGGTGTATTGTGGACTGGTTGATGATTGACTCTTGATATTGTTGTGTTGTTGTGCCTATCTGCCTATTTTGTTGGTTTTATAATCTATGCATGATACTGATCTTAGTCGGCCTATGATATCTACCGGTACATAGTGTTTGTACTGATACTACCTTGCTGCACTTTTTATTTGAGTGCAGATTGTGTGCCAGAGACTTCTTCCAGACCTCACATCTAGCTTAGGGCTATTTCCTGTCCAGATCAGAGGGTGAGCTCCTATCCATGTCATGCCGTCTGAAGATCTTTCCTATCTTGATGTCTACTTCATTTCAGACATTTATGTTATTTCAGACAGCTATTATTTCTTAGATAGCTTTATGTTTTAGGGTCCTTGTACGATGACTTTCGGAACTTTAGAGTTGTAATAGCTTAGATTTCCGCACTTTTATTTATTTATGGTATGACTAGACAATTTGATGATTACCTCCAGTGTTATTAATTTATAATTGGTTAAATGAATGAGAATTTGGTTAAGGGGATAGTTCACCCACCAGGGGGGTTAGTGTGGGTGTCATCATGGCTAGTTGAGTCATGAAAACAATAATTATAAGTTACAATCCTAAGTATGAGAATCCTCCAAGTTCACAAGTATTCAAATAGTCATTTAAGCAGGATAAGTACATTCTAATCAACAATTCAAGTAAGTTACCTAGCAAGGAGTTCATCAAATGATATGACAGGCAAATGCAATGCAATGCAAGGCCTTTCCATCACCTATATACACAAGCTCCATAATATGGAATATATGACCCATAGGGGACTCCCGAGGTCCGTACACCACCCGGAATCATTTCCCATCGAGTTCTTAGCCACCTTGGGCTTCTAATCTCAATACGTAAGCCAATAAGGATTACATTACATGTCTTTAGCCAATCAGGCTCATATCACATATACTTAGCCAATTAGGCTCACCTTAACTGCCTTTAGCCAATTAACCTCCTTATTAACATCACCCCTTCCAGGACTATTTCCCCTCAAACATCACATATGTACCCTCAAGTGTAATATGCCTGAGATACCATGTGAAAGAATGAAGATGACATGCACAATAATAAGAAACAAGGCTATATAGTAAAAGGCTCAATCTTAGCTCTTTTCTGCTTTTAAATGAGTATTAAGGAGTGATGGGAACACATAATCACAATTAAGACAGGTAATAAGCATAAAATCATCAATTAAGAGATATCCTGTCTCATCACAATCCAAGTAAATCAATCTAAGATATCAGCTAATGTCCAAAGCAAGGCATTCAGATCGGACTATATGACTCAATCCTACATAACCCATAACATGGCATTGGTACCCAATACAAGTGCTTATCACCTCACAAGGACGGGACCCCCTTTATTTCCCCATTACTTCCTCTTTATTAGTTCATTTAAACCAACCACACGTTTAAATAGAGTCAAGTAAGGTCTCAACTTGCCTGATTTGGAGTCCGACGTTCATAACGAAGTCTTGCCCTGTATTTGAACAGATTCTACAGTAGCACACGAGTCTGTAGACACACATATTGCTATACTATAGTTTCGGACCCAAAAAGTCACCCTAAAAGGCAATCTCCAGCCCTGACGGGCAATACTGTAATTTCACCTCAATCCGACATCAATTTGATTATCGATTTGAATAAATCCTTATTTTCAAATTAGAGTTCTTGAATCCCAATTTCTTAACCAAAATCATGATTTCAATGATGAAATTTCGTAACAATCCAAGGTAGAATGGTTAAAGGAAGGTTAGAAGCTTACCCTCGCGAAGAATCTTGTAAACCCCTCCAATATCTCTCAAAACCAAGGTCTTTAGCTCTCAAACTTGTCGGTTGAACAATGAATCGAATTGGGAAATGAAACATAAAACTGACCAGCGACATCGCACCTGTAGACAAATCCATCCATACCTGCAGAAAAACCATCGCAGGTGCGGGTTTCACTTAAATCCTAAAACCCCCCAGGTCCGGAGAAGTCTCACAATTGTGACATGCCCAGATGCGGAAAACCTTCCGTAGTTGAAAAAACCTACAAACTCACAATATCTTGCACCTGCAGCCCACCATGCATAGGTGCGGCTCGCTTCCTTGTGCACAGGTTCGACACACCAGACACCAAAAACCTCAGCCAAGTTCCAAACTTCGAATTAACACCCGAAACTTATCCAGGACCCCCGGACACAAATAAAATATGCAAATCAGTCATAAAACATGCAACAAACCTACTCGTGCACTCAAAAAAATCACATGGGGACGTCTTGACCCAATGTTGATCGTGGTCAAATCACTTCAAAAGCCATCCCGACCAAAGGTCCAAAATATCCCCTAGTTCCTCGGGAACCGAACCAACAATTCAACTAAGTCATAGATCACATTCCGGACCTAATAGAATCGACGAAACTTCAGAAAAGACTCATTTACCCCTGATGTTGACTTTGGTCAACCATTCTCATTTCTTAACTTATAGATTTCCAAAATATCATTTTTCTTACCCAAAGCTCAACTGCAAGCCTCGAGAATCGCGCCACCATTCCCACAAGTCAAATACACCATAGTAAAGCTAAGGAAGCGTCATTTGAGAAAAAAGAAGTAAAAATCACAAAATGACTATTACACCTCATACTTTTGAACGTTGAGTTTTGTCGTAAGTTAACCGACGTAGACTTGGAGAGTGAGATTATCTTTAAGGTTATAAGTGATTAATCATGGTAATCCTAAGAGTATAAAGGTTTAAGATCATTTTTAGTAGGTATTGGAAGGTTTAAGGGGAAGAAAATACGTTTCATCAAAGATAGAGTTGTTGGCCAAGAAATACGGTCCGTACATAGTATGTACGGCCCGTACATTGTAGAGCACCCACCATATGTCTTAACCAAAAATTTGAGTTTTTCCTATACTAGATACGGTACAAATATACAGGTCGTACATAGTAAGTAGGACCCGTACATTTGGCCGTACTTTGAGGCAGTCAAATTTTGTAGTTGATCTATTTATTTTGTGGGCTCACCTCTTGGATCAATTTTCATTTCTCACAGGCCCTATATACTCCCAAACCCTCTCCCTAAGTTATCATACCAAGTTGGAGCAAAACTAAAGGTAATTAAGGTGTTTATACACTAAGAGGCTAGTGATACTTGTTAAAGTGTTGTTCATCTTCTTGTGGCTGACTTGGAGCATTCTTCAAAGTGAAGTAATATGAAGTTTAGAGTTGTTCTTGTTTTTTGAGGTAAGATTTCATCCCTTCTATATGTATTTGAGTTATGTAGGTTCTAGCCAACTTGATTGATGAAGAAATTGTGAAAGAAAGGTTGGAAATCATACTAGAACTCTTATAGTGTTGTGAAATGTTTGGGGATACGATCTTGAGCCATCTTATGGCTGGAAATCATGAAGAATAGCTTGTATTGTTGTTGTTGTTATTGTTGTTGTACTACATGTTTGTGAAGGAGAGGAAGTGTATATAATAGTTGGTATGTTGTTCTATATTGGGTTGTTTTGAATTTGCTCTTGAGCTCTCTATGGTTGAGATTCTTGAAGTATGACTTCATTATGTTGTGGTTTTTGTCCTGCAAGTTTTTTAAGGAAGAGAAAGTTATAGAGAATTGTTGTTTGTTGTTGAGAGATGAGCTTATCACTCGATATATCGTACTCAAGTTTTCCCTCATTAATATGAGCTCTATTATTGATGTTGTAGATTGAAATGCTGTGGTTTGGGTTCGTTATTGTGATTGACTAGTCGACGAGAGGTATGTAAAGGCTATGTCCCATTATTTTATTAGCATGAATCCATTATGGGAGAGAGTCAAACAATCGTATAAGAGAAGCATATATCGTAGAGTCCTTATATTCATAAGTGTTTCACCTCCCCTATGTTTTATTTAGTCTTGTTGAGGGTTCATACTTACTCTATACATATTCCATGTTGATAGAGGAATAGAGAAACTATATATATACTATTGTACATTTCTATGAGATACATGATATATAGAGATATACCGACCCTTGTACTGCTGGACAGAGATATATAGAGATGTTATATGCCTTGCCTTACGGCTGGTTAGAGTTTATATGCCCGGCCTAATAGCTGGTGAGAGATATTGTATGCAAGGCCCTTGGCTGGTGAGAGATGTCGTATGCCCAGCTTAATGGCTGGTGAGAGCCCCGCTTATTAGCTGGTGAGAGATACACCGAGCCCTATATACGGCCGGCTAGCTATACTATTCCTTATGATTTGAGTTAGAGCAGGTAAGTACATCTTAGAGCATCCTTGACTTTCGGTATATTATGTATATTAGTTCAGTTTCAGCTTACAATTGTTCAATTACCTTACAAACTCGGTACATTATTTTGTACTAACGTCCCTTTTGCCGGGGGCGCTACATTTCATGCCTGCAGGTTCTGATAGACGGTCGGATAGACCACCCTAATAGCCAGACCCAAGTATTAGCTTGATTGGTAAGCTCCATCTCATCTGGAGTTAACAGGTCCATATTTTGGAGTCTTTTGTGTATATATAGACATGATGGGTAGGCCGGGGCCCTGACCCGACCACAGTTCAGTTCTGTTATCTTTAGAGGCTTGTAGACGAGTCTTGTATATTCTGTATATCAGTATAGCAGCCTTTCCAGCCCTTGTACATGTTCATTTTGGTATTACTGTTTGTAGACGGTCATGGCGGCCTTGTCAGCCTGCACAATTATGTGTGTATATATTTATATATATATATATATATATATATATATATATATATATATATATAAATATATACACACATATATATAAATATATACACACATAATTGTGCAGGCTGACAAGGCCGCCATGACCGTCTACAAACAGTAATGCCATATATATGTATATATATATATATATACATATATATATATGTATATATAAATATATACACACATAATTGTGCAGGCTGACAAGGCCGCCATGACCGTCTACAAACAGTAATGCCATATATATATATATATATATACGTTCCCCTTTTAGTAGAGATAGATATTATTCACAGATGATTCAGAGTACGGCCTTTTCGGCCTAGATTGGTATTGCTTATTTGCAGGTAGGCCTCGTTGGCCTAAGTTTAGGAATACCTTCATAGTTCATAGGTCACAGAGTGGCACGCTCGGGGCCAAGTAAGGCACCGAGTGCCGGCCACGCATTCCCAAATTTGAGGTGTGACAATGATCTAATGAGTCATTATAATTAATCAGACTGATCATCATAGTATGCTTAATTTCAAGCAAGTTGTGGTCAGCTATTGATGTTCGGCCTAAAATGCATATATTTAGCTATTAGTTGCCTCACATTTTAATACTTTGAATCATCTTTTCAGTACTATTATATTGATTAGTGCTTAATATTATATCTTTATTATGTAGGAATAAATCAGTGTGAAGATGAAAAGATTCGGAGCAAAATTGAATAAAAATCAGAAGAAAAAGAAAGAAGAAGAAAAAGTTTGTCCCCCCAATGAGAAGACAAGAATAGAGAGCCGCAAAGAGTTGGCAGTGATGAAAAATAATTGTTCACTAGAAATTTGCCTTGGCTCGATGCACTGCGCGATGCGGGCCGCGTCGTGCCAGGCTTATTTTCCGTAGTTTTTGCCAGTCTGAGTTGGAATTGGTTTTTAAAAGCCCAGGCCTTTTGGTACCCTATAAATACAGGTTCTACACGGTTTTTATAGAATTTTTGACCTATACAGAGCTTGGAGCCGGAGTTACATGGTTTTATCTTCTCTTCTCTGTAATACTCGTTTTTACGTTTTTTTATTCGGATGATTTGTTGTTTTTCCTCCATGTCTATGTAGAGATAAACTCTTTAGTTCTAGGGTTTTGACACAAACATGAAAGTTGACGTTTGATTATCATTTATATCTATTGATTTTCCATCTTTGGGTTACTTATTTATTCTTGATCTTAATTGTTTGATTATTTGACGAAATAGTTGAGCACTATCTGTGGTGCGTGAGTTGGACTTGAAAGAGGGAATTCACGTATGTAATAAGAATAAATAGAGTTTGTTTGATTCACTCGTTTTGCTACTGAGGATAGAAATATACCCTTTAGCCCTACTTAGTTGGTTACGGAGAAGTAAATGCGTTCTTGTTACCTCTGGCGACCATAGAAATATAGGCGTTTGATGAATATAAATTATTCATGTATTTTCATATATAAAAATTAGTATTCTTAAATAAAAACATGAATAAATATATTCAATTCTCCTATATTTTCTACCAAATCTTGCAGGAAGACGAATGCATAAAAAATGAGAAAAGGAAAGAAAGAAGCTAAAAGTCAAAGAAGAAAGATGCATCCATGACAAATTCATGAAAGACTACACCGGGGCAAGAAACAAAAAGTCATGGAATTTATCACCAAGGCCTTAGAGTTTCTCACCAAGCTTAAATGATAAATTTGCCATGTCAAATTCTCTCCAAAGCCTCGTGATTTATTGAATTCGTCATGATAAATTGAAAATCATTTTGGAACAAGTTGAAAACCGTTTTGGAACAAATTGAAAACCGTTTTGGAACTTGTTACCAAGATCTCCGTATGAAATTTTCTATAAATTGGCACATGTTTTTAAGGCAAATCATCCAATTTGTATCTAATGGAAGAGGAAACAAGACTAGTCTTCGTGTCTCTCTTGGCTCTTTCCTGTAGTAAAAGTATTTTCTTAGTCTTTTAAATTTCTATTTAGGTTTTCTTACTCCATAATGGAGTAATCTTTTTCTGTTGGAATAGTTGATGAAACTTGGTAAATTATAGTACTATCTTAGTTTTAATATATTCTTGATTTGAAATTTTCAATTTATATTTCAAACTGTGCTGGAATGGTAATTTCAATTCATTATTATCACGTCTACATATTTTATCTCTAAGTTATTCTTATATTAATTTTGTAATTCTCACGGAGCAAAATTATATATAATGACCAATGAGTAAAATAGAAGAGTGAGAGTAATTTTTAGTATTATTATTCCAAATCTTTATCTTATTTCTTCCGGTCCTAATTCTCACGGAGGGATTGACTCAAATAAATTTATTGATTTAAATGGTCTTTATTTTATTTCTTTTAGTCCTAATTCTCACGGAGGGATTGACTCAAATAACTTTATAGATTTAAAGGCTAATCGCAAGAGGTCTTTACTCCTGTAGCACAATTCAAGTAAGAAAAGTATTTTGGTTTAATTGTCACTAGTAATAAATCAATTAATTTACATAACCTCATGGAGTGTTAATTAGTTCTTTATTTCTTAAGGAGAAAAATATGATTGAATTAGCAATAAGAAAATTATTCTTTAGAGAAATACATGTGAAAACTGAGGTTTTATTATAATAATTTTATCAAGTGAATTCAACAATTCCCAACTCTTTTTTATATATAAATCTTCCGGAAGTGGTTTGTTTTAATTAAATAATTTATAATTTCAAACTCACCTTTCATCAATTTGATTCTCTCAAATAGTAACAATGATAATACAAATCTGTAGCATGGGTGATTCCAATATCTGTGGGACGATATCTTAAACTTTACTATAATTTGACAGAGTACGAGCAGAAAAATCTATACACATTGGCCTCGTCAGCGTTATAGCAGCATCTACAGGCTTGTGAGTACTTCGAAAGAACATCATGAAGTTACAATTAAACCGTCAACTAGTAACTCAGGAAATTGATTGGTAGAACGGTTTAAAGATTCAACTGGATTGTCAGTGGTCATAGCCCTAGATCTATCTCTTCTCCGATAAAAATCCGATCTTTCTTGATTGAAGTTCATTATTTGCTTTCTTTAATTTTTATTTAGTTTATAAATATAAATTTGGATTTATTTCTTGTTTAGATTATTAGCATTAGTTTAATTTAGTTTACGATTAATCATAAGTCCCTTTGGGTGCTCTATCTGGACTTTAAATCTTATATTACTGGTACGGCCGCGTATACTTGCATGTGCGTTTGGGAGCAATAGCTATTAATAGTTTAGTTCTCAAAATCTAATTTGAAGTGCTCGATCGGAAAATTTAACATTTTGTTAAGAGAAAAACTTTTTGTTTTTTTGTTGTCCTTGTTCCAACATACCCTCTTGCGAGGATTTCCTGAAAATACACCCTTATAGGATCTGTTGTGCAGTTCATCCTGAGATGGAATCATGTATGGTTGTTGTTATCTCTAGCCAGACTCTTTGTAATCTCATAATCCAACATAACCTCCACCGTATTATACATTTGGAAAGCTTCTTCCTGATCATTAACCTAACAATTGAAAATATGTTAGACACATAGAAGAATAAATTAATCTACCAAATTAATTCAGGGAAAGTTGGACTTCTGTTTTCAAAGGATTGAATTAGTAGTTCAATTAGAGACTCTGATCAAAGAAATGAGCCAAAAAGAACATAATGCTATGTATACAATAGTGCAGGGAGTTTGTGACGTTGTGTTGCTCCCAAACGCACACGCAAGTATACACGGTCGTACAAGTAATATAGGATTTAAAGTTCAGATATCATACCCACAGAGACTTATGATTAACCGTCAACTAAATTAAACTAATGCTAATTATCTAAACAAGAAATAAAATCCAACTTTACATTTATAAACTAAATAAAAATAAAAGAAAGCAAATAATGAACTTCAACTAAGAAAGAGCGGATTTTTATCGGAGAAGAGATAGATCTAGGGCTATGACCACTAACAATCCAGTTGAGTCTTCAAATCATTCTACCTATACTACTTGACGGGTTGATGTTAACTTTATGAGTATCTTCCGAGTTGCTCACAAGCCTATAGATGCTACTATAACGCCTATATTCCTATGGTCGTCAGAGGTAACAAGAACGCATTTACTTCTCCGTATTTAACTAAGCAAGGCTAAAGGGTATAGTCCTATCCTCATTAGCGAAATGATTAATTGAACAAGCTCTATTTATTCTTATTACGCATGCAAATTCCCTATCCCTAGTTCAATTCACACGCCACAGATAGTGTCTAACTATTTCGTCAAATAATCAAACAGTTAAAATCAAGAATAAATAAATAACTCAAAGATGGAAAATCAATAGATATAAACGATAATCAAACGTCAACTTTCATGTTTGAACCAAAACCCTAGAACTAAAGAGTTTAGCTCCACATAGACATGGAGGAAAAACAACAAATCATCCGAATAAAAACGTAAAAACGAGTAATACAGAAAAGAGAAGATAAAACCCTGTAACTACGTTATCCACGGCGGCTCCAAGCTCTCTCTGGGTCCAAAGTTCTCAACTACGGGTTTCAAGTTATCCAAAGTTATGTACTATCTTATCGACTATTTATAGGTGTAGGAAAAAACCCAAATAAAATAACTGAGTTTAAAACAAAATAGAAATAATTGAGATCCGAAAATAAAATGCACAGTACACTGTCGCGGTACACGTCGCTGAGACATTGCTGCCAAACGTTTTTTTTTTTTTTTTTTCCAATTGCAATTCACTTTGTATTTTTAAATTCCTTAAGTATTTCAACGATTGCACATTGATAACCAAATTATTGTGCCATGGTGACATCTCCCACTTGTCCCTCTTCTGTTTCTCCTTTCTTCTTCTTCCCTTTTTTTATTAAATTTTGCTCCAAGTCTCTTCAATTTTGCAATTCTTTATTCCTACATAATAAAAATATAATATTAAGCAAAAAACAATGTAATAATACTCAAAAGACAATTAAAAATACTAGAATGTGAGGCAACAATGACTAAATATATGCATTTTTGGCCGAACATCATGTTGTGTCATATCTTAAGTGTGGAGCACGTTAAATTTGACTAGTGATATCCATAATAAGGAATACTTGTGTGATAAACAGGAGCTCCCCTCGCACGGGAAATGGATTAAGTAATTAAAGTAAAACAATTCTTTAGCTTAGAAAATGAATTACAAATAAAAGATAGGAGCAATAATATTCTTTTATATACAGAATCCGAGGTAGTTATCAAGATATGGAAGTTCAAATCCTGAAAAAAGAACGTAGCTCATGGGTTCCTACAGTGACTTCAAGTTAATATATACGATCATAACTGTGTCCACAACATAATATTTATAGATATTTAAAAAACAAAATAGAGTCTGGACAAAATTTGCTGAGTTCACGTGAACCGTAGTAGAAGTTGTGGATCCGCTCGTGTATGCTTAGGCTTAAACTAAAGGTTAGCATACCTTGTTTTGGATTTCCACGAGCGATAACTTCAATATACCGTCAAAGGAGGACACAAAGTGAGCTCCAAGGCAGCAAAAAAACTATCCGAATAAGCAGCAATGGATTTTCGAAGAGGGACTTAGATGGTCGACCCAGTACGGCACAAAACATTTCATGTCCAGGAACTTTTTATGCTCTCTCGGTTGATTATGGACAACCTACAATATTTGTCTCTAATCCTGAGTTAGCTAAAGTGTTAAAAGAAAATTAGATTGCTAGTATGGTTAATCCCGTTCCAGCGATCAATCCTTCATTGGTCACTTTGAACACTTCGGCACAAGATGTTCTATCACAATCGTTGGATTCCTATGATGAGTACCAATATCAACAGGGAATGATCAAAATGTGGATAAAAGTGTTGCAAGTACTACGAGGTCGACTGATATGGTGGAGGATGAAGATGAACAGGTTGTTACACCTACGAGGGCTAGCAAATTGAGTCCAGCAGCACCTATTTTTATCCCTTTAAACATGAGGACAAGTTCTTCTAGCTTAACGGCAGGCGTTGGAACAAAAATGCATTTTAATATTAAAAAAAAAAATATTAATTTGCATGAGTTATTGGTAAAAGTGGGCATTATTTCCTGGTGTAACTTATGTATTCTCTTAGAGGAAGTGGTGCCCCACGCGTAAAATCCCTTTGGATTTTGTCAATTTGCTTACAAAGTCTATCGGGGAGGGAAAAATACTGCATAGTATATCAATTGGGATATAGTCACCTCTCCTAAAGAGCATGGGGGATTAGGTATCCATAAGGCCAGATATAAAAACTTAGTGTCTTTAACCAGCCTTGCTTGGAGATTATTTACTATGTACACTCTCTTTGGGCAACTGTCCTGATAGCTAGACATAAGCATAGAACCACAAATTTTGCCTCCTCCTTTATCTAGAAGAATATTCTACATGGAGGAACCATTTGTTCTAAAGCTATTGGATGGGCCCATACTATAGGTCAAAATATTGATCCATGGAACTATAAATGGATACCAACTTTACCTCCTCTTAGAAGTTTAGTTCATGGACCTCTAACTTATGAAGAGAGTCAACTAAGACTTTCCAACTTATGGGATGGCACCAAATGGGATTGGGAGTCTCTTTCCTTTACCTTTCCTGAAACTACTATCAATCTAGCATCCACTATAAAGTCTAATCCTCTGCTTCATACCCCAGATACTGGAACCATTTGTTCTAAAGCTATTGGATGGGCCCCTACTACAGGTCAAAATATTGATCCATGGAACTATAAATGGATACCAACTTTACCTCCTCTTAGAAGTTTAGTTCATGGACCTCTAACTTATGAAGAGAGTCAACTAACACTTTCCCACTTATGGGATGGCACCAAATGGGATTGGGAGTCTCTTTCCTTTACCTTTCCTGAAACTACTATCAATCTAGCATCCACTATAAAGTCTAATCCTCTTCTTCATACTCCAGATACTCCTTATTGGTCTCTTAATCCTAATGGGCTTTGCAGCACCAAATCTGTGTATCAACTACTCCACCACAACCTACAGGATCATAACTACTCTTTCACTTGGATTTGGAAGCTTCCCACTCTGAATAAAATCATGTGTTTTCTATGGCAGTGCTCTTATAACAGATTGCCTACTAAATCCTATCTTCACCACCTTAATATCACTAATGACTCAACTTGCCCTATCTGTGGTCACCTCTCAAAAACTATAGACCACATTTTGTTCCATTGTCACATTGCTAGAAAATTCTGGTTAAATTTGGGTCTCAATCTGCACCATCTTACCATGGATAACTGGCTCCATCAGATTCATGATCTGACCATTCCTTTCAGCCACCTCAACTTAATGTGGAATGAATTTTATCCTTTTGCATTATGGCACCTCTGGCTTAACAGGAATCATAACAGTTTCCATCATACTTATCTTTTCTTGGCTCAGGCTTTAGTTATACAAAGAGCTATGGAATTTAAACAGGCTAAATAAAAGGAATCCTGACACCTTAACTCATGTCCAGATAGATATCCAATGGACCAAGCCTCCTCAAGGATACTTTAAACCTAATACAGATGGTTCCCACTCGAAAGACTCGACCAATGGAGGTATTGGTGGAGTCATAATATCACGACCCAACCGGAGGGCCGCGAAGGGCACTCGGTGCTAACCCACCCGGGCACCTCTTAACATACTTTCACATCACATCTAGGTGAGCCACATAGTTAAATCATGCTTTTCATTCATTATCATTCTAATCTCATCGGGCGACAAATCACTTATATCATCATTAACATCTATGCCCATATAAATGTACATAAGCCGACGAGGCTAACAAAATAATATCCCAAACTATAGGCCGACAAGGCCGAACACATCTAACCATATACACATATCTACGAGTGTCACGACCCAACCCCGTAGGCCGTGACTGGTGCCCGAGCTGGGCACCCAAACACATTCATAAATCCGAATCATAAACAGATAGCTTATGCGTATACAAATATCAGACGCTGTCTCAAATTATCTCAAATTGTCTCAAACACATCTCAAACACAAACATATGTATATCAGAAGCCGGCAAGGCTATCAAATGGCGCAACGGCCCAAAACATATACAAATGCAAGCCGACAAGGCTGCCACGGCGAATGGGATCGCCCAGAACATATATCATACGAACACACCTGTACAGAATAGGCACAACCCACATATACGTCTACAGACCTCTAAACAGACAATCATATGACGGGACAGGGCCCCGCCGTACCCCTGAACAAACCAATACATATGCAAATAACGAATATATACCAAAATGTGGCTCCGGAATAAAGGGAGCACTCCAAACAAGGTAGAATAGGTGTCCTAAGCGGCGGATCACCAACCGTACGTCCGACTCGCGCGGCATGAAACGTAGCCCCCGAAATACGAAATATGTACCGAGTATGCAAAGCGAAGATATAGTAAACAAACCGAGTCATAATCGAAATGTATACCGAAAGTAAGTGCATATCCAAAATATCAAAATGTTTACTTTCAAAATACAAATACGAGAATATGGTCGCCATCGTCGATCAGGGACTTGTATGTTATAAGTCAATCTTTTGATTCTAGTTAATATGTTATGTTGGTTTATGGAAAATTATTGGTGTAAGACGTCGGAGAAGGCCGAGGGCAAATTTGGAATTTTGAAAATTAGTTTCGGAAATTACAAAACGAGAATTCTAATGAATTGGGCCAAGAAAAATTGAACAAAAATTGGGCCCAAACTCTAGGGGGTGGCCGGCCATAAGGCTAGGCCCAAGCCTTATTTTAATTGGTCATGTGATTATCACATGACCTTAAATAAGATGAATATATATCCATGCTTCCTATGGAATGTTCAAGAAAATCAAACCAAAAAAATTGAGGAACAGCCCATTCGGCCGAACCCCTATAGGAAGAGAAAAAAAAATTCTAGCCTTGTGTTGCTTCTAAAAATCTTGTTCTTCCCATACTTGTAGAGTACGCAAGACGCTCTCCAACTTGATATAATTGGTTTGGCGAAAGAGCGACGTTTGCGGCAAATTGGAATTTCAAGAAAAGGTAAGAATTTTGCCATTTTTGTGTTATGGAATTCGTATGAATGTTATAAGGATTGAGAATAGTCGAGAATTCCGTAGTTCTGGAGTGTGTGGGTGCAACCGTGTGTGTGTGTGTGTGTGTGGAAGTGGCCGTGAGCCATGGTTATGGTGAAGGAGATGAATTATGTTTTATTTAGCTTGTTGATTGCGTCGTTGTGGCATTTATGTCGTAAATGATTGTTTAACGAATTGAATTGGTATTGAAAATGGTTGCGGATTATTGTGGGAAAGTATATGATTTCGGCATACTTGTGTACATCCTTGTATAATTATGATATTAAGACTTCAAATGTAAATTATGGTTGTTGTCTATGAATTTGGAATGAAACAATACGAGTTAGTATGTTCGTCGGAATTGTTGGACGTTTCGGATGTGATATGGAAAACGACGAACTTCTTGAATTTGTGTACGTCACTTGGAATATTATCGGAATGTGTTTGAATAATTCTAAATAAGTAAATGAATATGATAACGTTGGTATTAGTTTGATATTGTGAAGTTTGGATGAAAGTTGTTAGGTTATGTAGAAAGAAAGAATAATGATGTTAGAATGATTTTGTTGTGATTTGTGATATTGTGGATTGTTGTTGTTGTTGTATATGGAGCCAAGACAATTCTCGGGGGTGATATATATATAGGGAAATGCTGCCGAAATTTCGGTAGACAAGAATGAAGTTAAAGTGAATTTGTAAGCCTTAAAGTCTCTAATTGGTAACTTTGACCATTTACAGATTCTGAACGAAACGGGATCTGAGTTTTGGGTGAGCATACGACGTTTCTAAGGTATGTAAAGCTCCCCACTCCTTCTTTTGGCATGTCTTAGTATGTTAGGTTGATATCGGAACCCCGGAAGCAATTCTGCTCCTCGAAATCCGATCTATAAGTTGGCTACTATTCATTCAATTCAATTGAAGCCTAATGACCCTATTTTGGCTAGAAAGCAATCAGATGTCCGAAACCTAGGCAAAGGTGACTGGCTTACTTTGAAATCTTTATGTATGATCTCATAGACCCTAAACGTCTATAATTTATGATTGCCACCTCGACTCGACCCGAGGTGGGCCCGCTAACCCCGGTATGCCTTAGTTGTCTTACTAGAACCTCTTTTTGAATAAGTTTCGATAAAGGATCTTTGATTTTGAATTTGTCTCTTATGAAATAACGTTTTGAACCTTATGAAACACTATGCTATGTTTTGGAACCACACGTACCACTTTGGAAATATTTTGTGAAATAAATTTCCGTACTAATTAATTATTTGACTATGGTTGACTAATGAATTGACTTATGAAGTAATCAAGTTTTAAAAGGCGGTTTTTGACTTACAAATTGCATTGTCTGCTCACGATTCTGCTCGTGCCCTTATATGACTCCGTTCACCGGTTCCCGGGCCGGTTTTGTAATCGTGCGCCTTATGTTAAATTCGGTAGTATGCTGTGTTACGGTTTCCGAGACCTCGCCATAGGGCCGGTTACCGTTCTGGAGTTATGCTGTGATATGGCTTATGATATGATTTGTATAATGATATGATGTGATATGTTCGGAGATGTTCGGAGATATGAAACTTTCTGGAGTATGCTGTGTTGTGGCACCAGCGTCGGAGTGGTGACCACGTTCCTGAGCGTTATGCATGATTTTGATTTGCATTATGTACATATGTTTTCAGTACAGATTTTGTTATACTAATCCGATGTTTTCTCTCCGTATCTTTAGTTTGTTTGTGGTTTGGGTTTCTATACTCTATGCTTTACATACTCAGTACTTCCTTCGTACTGACCCCCTTTCGTCGGGGGCTGCGTTTCATGCCCGCAGGTACAGACGTTGGTGATCCCCCACTGTAGGCTACACATTTCTGCTGTCTTGGATTGCTCCCTTTGATCCGGAGCATACATTTTGGTATATATCTTTGTTTGTACATTCGTATGTATGTTTGGACTATTTGGGGTACGGCGGGGCCCGTCCCGCCATATGAGTTGTCCGTCCGTACTAGAGGTCCGTGGACATATTTTGTGGGTTGTGCCTACTTCCGTACGATTATGTTTGTATTTGGTGTGTTGGGCGATTCCATTCGCCGCGCGGCGGTCCGGTATGTATATGATATTTTGTTGGCGGCGGCCGGTCCGCATATGTATATGATATTTTGTTGGCCCCGTGTGGCCTTTGTTGGTATTTTCCCGCGTGCGGGGTTATTTTGGTTAGTCCAAGAAACAAAGGAAACTCGCCGAAATTTTTTCGGAATTACCTAAATTTGAAATATAGCCTTATCGGCTTTTCGTTATATATTTGATCGCGTTCGTTATGTTTTGAGATAGTGTTTGATAGATATGTTTGGGTGCCCGGATCGGGCACTAGTCACGCCTACGGGGTTGGGTCGTGACAAAAGTGGTATCGAGCGGTTTGTCCTCGGAAGTGTCCACAGATCGTGTCTCGTAGAGTCTTGTTTATCGGTGTGTTGTGCACCACATCTATAAACAGGAGGCTACAGGACATTTAGGGTGTTACCTTTCTTTGAATCTTAGATCGTGCGTTAGAGCTGTGTTGTTAGGATGACTCTTTTCGACCAATTGTTATGTTTTTCAGAGATGCCTCCGAAGAAGACGACGGCTGCCCAGAAGGGCAAGGCGAAGGTAGATGAGACTAGTCGGGCGCCGAGGGTTACACGGGCTCGTGCGCAGACTAGGCCTGGCATTGTGTTACATTCCGAGGGTTCAGCCACTCCACCACCCGGGAGGCCGGAGTAGGTCCCTCGGCGGCCCCGCCGACGCGGCGCCGTGCCACCGGCTCCCCGGCCGGGCGAGAGGATAGGACACTCAGAGAGGCTGTCCAGTTGTTGACGACACTGGTGGCAGGCCAGGTTCAGGGACGCAGACCGCGAGGTGATGATGATGATAGACAGGACAGTCTGCGAGTTCGTGAGTTCCTGACATGCGGACCTCCAGAGTTTTCCGGGTCTAAGCCCGAGGAGGACCCCCAGGACTTTATTCGGGGGATGAGGCGTGCAGTGGGACTGGTCAGGGCTTCACAGACCGAGTCCGTTGAGTTAGCCTCACACCGGTTGCGGGATGTTGCTGCTCACTGGTATGAGTCCTGGGAGTTATCCCGGGGTGAGGGTGCTGTCCCCGCTACTTGGACTGAATTTGAGGCTGCCTTTCTTCGCCGCTTTTTGCCCCCAGAGTTGCGGAGGGCAAGAGTTGACAGATTTTTACAGCTACGGCAGAGGGGCCGGAGTGTTCGCGAGTATAATCTAGAGTTTAATTCTCTGGCCCGGTATGCTCCTACTATAGTGGCGGACATGGCGATCGGATGCACCGGTATGTGATCGGGCCGGATCGTTATTTGGTTGAGGCACGTATGTCGATGGCATCGCGGACGGATATGGATATTGCCGGATTACGGTGCCTATGCTCGGGGATGGAGGACAGGCAGCGAGCAGATCAGTCTAGTAGAGATCGTGACAGGAGGCCGCCCAAGAGGGCCAGATCTGCCGGGTATACTGGGGATTCTAGAGGCGGCCAGCCTCAGTCACAGCATTCGGGTAGATATCCTCCTCGTCGGCGGGGGGTACGCAGTCCGCCGGTGTAGCGGCGATATGCGCGGCGCAGACCATCCGGGGCGGCCGGGGTTCCGCAGCTCGGGGTTCGCGGATGACCGGAGGATCCGGCCGATCCGGACCACCGGTGCCCCGTTGTTCTCATTGTGGTAAATCACATCCAGGGGAGTGCTACCGAGCCACCGGAGCCTGTTTTTCTTGTGGCCGTCAGGGCCATATTATGCGTGACTGTCCGATGGCGGGTGGTTCTGGTGGTGCAGCTCGACCGACGGGATCAGCCGCGGGTTCATCCTCTACTCCTTCAGTTACACGTCCTCCGGGACGAGGTGCGCCGCCACCGACGGGCCGCGGTCGAGGCCGTGGCGGGGCTTCAGATTCCAGCGGTCCATCGAACCGCATATATGCATTGGCTACCCGCCAGGACCAGGAGGCTTCGCCAAATGTTGTTACAGGTATATTGTTGATTTTTCTTCGATCTGTGTATGCTTTAATTGATCCTGGTAATGTTGTCACAGGTACATTATTGATTTTCTCTCGCTCTGTGTATGCCTTAATCGATCCTGGTTCCACGTTATCATATATTTCCCCGCTCGTTGCTAATGAAATTGGAATAATTCCTGAGCCTATCGAGCCATTTGAAGTAGCTACACCAGTGGGTGATTTTATTATAGCCAGGTGTGTATAAAAATTGTTCTGTGATTATATGTGATCGTTGTACCAAAGCTGACCTGGTAGAATTAAATATGATCGAATTTGATGTCATTATGGGTATGGACTGGTTAGCTTCCTGTTATGCTAATGTGGACTGCCAGAAAAAGGTAGTTCGTTTCCAATTTCCAGGGGAGCCAGTCATAGAGTGGGCAGGCAATACCGCGTCACCAAAGGGTAAATTTATTTCGTACCTTAAAGCCAGAAAAATGATTCAGAAAGGGTATATTTATCATTTGGTACGTGTGCATGATATTAAAGCGAGTAGACGCCTACTCTTCGATCCGTTCCGGTTGTGAATGAATTTCCCGATGTATTTCCGGACGATCTTCCGTGTCTTCCCCCCGAACGGGAAATAGATTTCACTATAGATTTGTTGCCAGATACGCGACCCCCCATATCTATTCCTCCGTATAGAATGGCCCCAGCCGAATTGAAAGAATTAAAGGAGCAGTTGAAAGATCTATTAGATAAAGGCTTTATCAGACCCAGTACATCGCCCTGGGGAGCGCCGGTATTATTTGTAAGAAAGAAAGACGGGACGCTGCGAATGTGTATCGATTACCGGCAGCTGAATAAGGTGACTATTAAAAATAAATATCCCCTCCCCCGCATTGATGATTTATTTGATCAGTTGCAGGGTGCTAAACACTTTTCGAAGATAGATCTGCGCTCTGGTTATCATCAGGTACGGGTGCGAGAATCGATATTCCAAAGATCGCTTTCGGGACCGGACGGCACTATGAATTCGAGTAATGTCTTTCGGATTGACTAATGCTCCGGCGGTATTCATGGACTTAATGAATCGGGTATTTCGGCCATTCCTTGATATGTTTGTGATTGTGTTTATAGATGATATTCGGTCTATTCCGTCCGCGAGAAGAGCATTCGATCATTTAAGAACAGCTTCTTGGCACGCTTCGGCAAAGAGAAATTATATGCCAAATTTTCGAAATGTGAATTCTGGTTAACTTCTGTGGCATTCTTGGGGCATGTTGTCGGAGCAGATGGTATTCGGGTCGATACGCAGAAGATTGAAGCTGTACAGAATTGGCCCAGGCCTACCACACCGACAGAGGTACGCAGTTTTCTGGGGCTAGCCGGATATTATAGAAGATTTGTGGAGAATTTTGCTTCTATTGCGGCACCACTGACGAAGCTGACTCGTAAAGCAGCAAAATTCCAGTGGACTGATGCCCGTGAGCGCAGCTTCCAGACGTTGAAGGAGAAATTAATCACAGCTCCAGTCTTAGCTCTTCGGAAGGATCAGACGGGTACGTTGTTTATTGCGATGCCTCTGGTACTGGGATAGGTTGTGTTTTAATGCAGCACGGTCGAGTCATAGCCTATGCTTCCCGGCAACTCAGACCGCACGAGAGAAATTATCCCACACACGACCTGGAATTAGCCGCGGTAATTCATGCTTTGAAAATATGGCGGCATTATTTATATGGGGTTCATGTTGACATTTATACTGATCATAAAAGCCTCCAATACATTTTCAAGCAAAAGGAGCCTGAATGCGACAACGGAGATGGCTCGAATTCGAAAGACTATGATGTTGATATTTCGTATCATCCGGTAAAGCCAACGTCGTAGCCGATGCACCGAGCCGCAAATCCATGGGTAGTTTGATTGATGTGCGCCGATAAGAAAGAATTGGTCCGTGAGATTTATCAGTTAGCTAGCCTTGGGGTCCGTTTAGCGGATTCTGGTGATACGGGGGTTTCTGTTCGAGAAGTTGCTAAATCATCCATTATGGAAGAAGTAAAACAGCGCCAGTCCGAAGATCCTATTCTGGTCCAATATAGAGATGCGACCCTTAAGAAGGAAAAGACTCAATTTGAAATCTCCCCGGACGGAGTGCTATTGTGTAAGGGCAGAGTGTGTGTACCGGATGTGGCAGATCGCGACGGCGATTATGGGTGAAGCACATAATGCTCGGTATTCTATTCATCCTGGTTCCACAAAAATGTATCATGATCTTAAATGTTTATATTGGTGGGACGGTATGAAAAGAGACATTGCAGAATTCGTCGGTCAGTGCCCAAATTGCCAGCAAGTTAAGATTGAGCATCAAAAGCCCGGCGGGTTATTACAGGAGATGCAGATTCCACGGAAATGGGAGATGATTAATATGGATTTCGTCACGGGTTTACCGCGCACTCCACGCAGGTATGATTCTATTTGGGTTGTTGTTGACAGGTTGACGAAATCGGCTCATTTTCTGCCCGTCAGGACTACTTATTCGGCTGGGGATTATGCTAGAATATATATTAAAGAGATAGTAAGACTTCACGGAGTTCCCGTGTCTATTATTACCGACCGAGGTGCACAATTCACAGCTAATTTCTGGACGTCGTTTCAAGAGGCATTGGGGACTCGGGTGAGTCTTAGCACTGCATTTCATCCTCAGACCGATGGACAGGCCGAGCGCACCATTCAGACACTAGAAGATATGCTACGGGCCTGTGTTATTGATTTCAGGGGTAGCTGGGATGATCACTTGCCTCTTATTGAATTCGCTTATAATAATAGTTATCATTCCAGTATCCAGATGGCACCGTATGAAGCCTTATATGGTAGAAAGTGCAGATCTCCGATTGGGTGGTTCGATGTAGGTGAAACTAAATTAATCGGTCCAGATATTGTCCAACAGGCGGTTGATAAAGTGAAACTGATTCGAGAACGGTTATTAGCGGCCCAGAGTCGACAGAAATCTTATGCTGATAAACGACGTCGACCGTTAGAGTTTGAAATTGGTGACTGGGTATTCCTAAAAGTATCACCTATGAAAGGTGTGATGAGATTTGGCAGAAAGGGTAAGCTCAGTCCACGATATATCGGGCCGTATCAGATTATTCGGAAAATAGGTCAGGTCGCATATGAGCTGGATTTACCATCTGATCCGGAAGCAAGACATCCGGATTTCATGTGTCCATGCTCCGTAAATGTATTGGTGACCCTTCCGCAGTATTTCCGCGAGATGATATTCGGGTAACGAGAAGACTTATCTTATGAAGAGCTAGGGATGACTGTAGCTATTACGGATCGTCGGGAGAAGAAAGATCGCGCACTAAAGATGTGCCTTAAGTTTGTTACGTTAAAGTCCTGTGGCGGAATAATAACCGCGAAGAGGTGACTTGGGAGGCTGAGGACGCCATGCGGAGAAAATATCCTCACCTATTCTCTGCACCTACAGGTAATCTAAACCTCTAAGCTTGTTACATTGATTGAGAAAAAGATTCGTGAATATTAATTATAAACAGGGACTCCCCCGTTATGCCCATAAGGCCTTATGTTAACATTCGAGGACGAATGTTTCTAAAGGGGGGGAGAATGTTATATCCCGTGTTTTCGCATATTCGGAAATTTCGAAATAATCGTGACTTGTATGTTATAAGTCAATCTTTTGATTCTAGTTAATATGTTATGTTGGTTTATGGAAAATTATTGGTGTAAGACGTCGGAGAAGGCCGAGGGCAAATTTGGAATTTTGAAAATTAGTTTCGGAAATTACAAAACGAGAATTCTAATGAATTGGGCCAAGAAAAATTGAACAAAAATTGGGCCCAAACTCTAGGGGGTGGCCGGCCATAAGGCTAGGCCCAAGCCTTATTTTAATTGGTCATGTGATTATCACATGACCTTAAATAAGATGAATATATATCCATGCTTCCTATGGAATGTTCAAGAAAATCAAACCAAAAAAAAATTGAGGAACAGCCCATTCGGCCGAACCCCTATAGGAAGAGAAAAAAAAATTTCTAGCCTTGTGTTGCTTCTAAAAATCTTGTTCTTTCCATACTTGTAGAGTACGCAAGACGCTCTCCAACTTGATATAATTGGTTTGGCGAAAGAGCGACGTTTGCGGCAAATTGGAATTTCAAGAAAAGGTAAGAATTTTGCCATTTTTGTGTTATGGAATTCGTATGAATGTTATAAGGATTGAGAATAGTCGAGAATTCCGTAGTTTGGGAGTGTGTGGGTGCAACCGTGTGTGTGTGTGTGTGTGTGGAAGTGGCCGTGAGCCATGGTTATGGTGAAGGAGATGAATTATGTTTTATTTAGCTTGTTGATTGCGTCGTTGTGGCATTTATGTCGTAAATGATTGTTTAACGAATTGAATTGGTATTGAAAATGGTTGCGGATTATTGTGGGAAAGTATATGATTTCGGCATACTTGTGTACATCCTTGTATAATTATGATATTAAGACTTCAAATGTAAATTATGGTTGTTGTCTATGAATTTGGAATGAAACAATACGAGTTAGTATGTTCGTCGGAATTGTTGGACGTTTCGGATGTGATATGGAAAACGACGAACTTCTTGAATTTGTGTACGTCACTTGGAATATTATCGGAATGTGTTTGAATAATTCTAAATAAGTAAATGAATATGATAACGTTGGTATTAGTTTGATATTGTGAAGTTTGGATGAAAGTTGTTAGGTTATGTAGAAAGAAAGAATAATGATGTTAGAATGATTTTGTTGTGATTTGTGATATTGTGGATTGTTGTTGTTGTTATATATGGAGCCAAGACAATTCTCGGGGGTGATATATATATAGGGAAATGCTGCCGAAATTTCGGTAGACAAGAATGAAGTTAAAGTGAATTTGTAAGCCTTAAAGTCTCTAATTGGTAACTTTGACCATTTACAGATTCTGAACGAAACGGGATCTGAGTTTTGGGTGAGCATACGACGTTTCTAAGGTATGTAAAGCTCCCCACTCCTTCTTTTGGCATGTCTTAGTATGTTAGGTTGATATCGGAACCCCGGAAGCAATTCTCGCTCCTCGAAATCCGATCTATAAGTTGGCTACTATTCATTCAATTCAATTGAAGCCTAATGACCCTATTTTGGCTAGAAAGCAATCGGATGTCCGAAACCTAGGCAAAGGTGGTGGCTTACTTTGAAATCTTTATGTATGATCTCATAGACCCTAAACGTCTATAATTTATGATTGCCACCTCGACTCGACCCGAGGTGGGCCCGCTAACCCCGGTATGCCTTAGTTGTCTTACTAGAACCTCTTTTTGAATAAGTTTCGATAAAGGATCTTTGATTTTGAATTTGTCTCTTATGAAATAACGTTTTGAACCTTATGAAACACTATGCTATGTTTTGGAACCACACGTACCACTTTGGAAATATTTTGTGAAATAAATTTCCGTACTAATTAATTATTTGACTATGGTTGACTAATGAATTGACTTATGAAGTAATCAAGTTTTAAAAGGCGGTTTTTGACTTACAAATTGCATTGTCGCTCACGATTCTCGCTCGTGCCCTTATATGACTCCGTTCACCGGTTCCGGGCCGGTTTTGTAATCGTGCGCCTTATGTTAAATTCGGTAGTATCTTGTGTTACGGTTTCCGAGACCCGCCATAGGGCCGGTTACCGTTACGGGAGTTATCTTTGTGATATGGCTTATGATATGATTTGTATGATGATATGATGTGATATGTTCGGAGATGTTCGGAGATATGAAACCTTACGGAGTATCTTGTGTTGTGGCACCAGCGTCGGAGTGGTGACCACGTTCCTGAGCGTTATGCATGATTTTGATTTGCATTATGTACATATGTTTTCAGTACAGATTTTGTTATACTAATCCGATGTTTTCTCTCCGTATCTTTAGTTTGTTTGTGGTTTGGGTTTCTATACTCTATGCTTTACATACTCAGTACTTCCTTCGTACTGACCCCCTTTCGTCGGGGGCTCGTTTCATGCCCGCAGTACGTACGTTGGTGATCCCCCACTGTAGGCTACACATTTCTGTTGTCTTGGATTGCTCCCTTGATCCGGAGCATACATTTTGGTATATATCTTTGTTTGTATATTCGTATGTATGTTTGGACTATTTGGGGTACGGCGGGGCCCTGTCCCGCCATATGAGTTGTCTGTCTGTATTAGAGGTCTGTGGACATATTCTGTGGGTTGTGCCTACTTCCGTATGACTGTGTTTGTATCTGTTGTGTTTGGGCGATTCCACTCGCCGCGGCGGCCGGTCCGCATATGTATATGATATTTTGTTGGCGGCGGCCGGTCCGCATATGTATATATAATATTTTGTTGGCCCTGTGTGGCCTTTGTTGGTATTTCCTGTGTGCAGGGTTATTTTGGATAGTCCATAGAACAAAGGAAACTCTGCCGAAATTTTTCTGGAAATTATCTGAGTTTAAATATAGCCTTATCGGCTTTTCTTACATATGTTTGAATGCGTTCGTTATGATTTGAGATAGTGTTGATAAATATGTTCGGGTGCCCAGATCGGGCACTAGTCACGGCCTACGGGGTTGGGTCGTGACAAGAAGGTTTCAAATCTCCATATCCCCGTCACACATCATAACACAGCATAACGCCATACACAACATAACACCAAATATAAGCGGAACCCGGACCTCTAGCGAGAGGCTCGGTAAACCATAACACAGCATAACACTGGAGTATAACATAGTGCGCACGACAACAGAACAGGCCCGGGACTCGGCGAAAGATACAACGGGAATGCACGAGCGAGTCGTGAGTAACCATATGTATAAAATCATTATCATAGACTCAAAAGATAAGTAAAATGACCATACTTGGAAATCGGAATAATAGCCAAACCAAATTCTTTCAAAAGTCATCAGGATTACAAAAAGAAGAGTCACGGGACCCATGGACGGGTGTTGACCCGAGCTGGGCCCGCCTATGGAAAACATACTCATCATACGCCATACAATCTCCTACGAACATATCGAGGCAATCCAAGCCTTTTACGTGAAAGTTACGATCGTTCGTAGTTACGGAACTAAAAAAAAATAGAACTTTTTATGCAACGTTTGGAAATCAATTATTCCAAAGACATAAGGGCCAATATTTCATCACCCCAAACATACGAATACCAAGAAACAAATAAGAATCATAGATATGCTCGGATTGCGAGAATAGAATTTCCTCAAGGCTCGTGTCATAGCCTATTTGTAACTAAGGCATGCCAAAAGAATAAAGGGTTGAGCTTTACATACCTCGTACGCTCTCAAAGCTAGCCAAACTCAAGCTAATCCCAACCTACGCCTCGGACTCCCCAAGGTCTACAAACACGTCAACGGATATCAAATATTAGCTATAGACGTTTAGGCATTTAATCCCAAACTAGCACTTAATTCTACAGAAATTTGGGCAGCATTTCCCCTGCAAATAGGCCAACCCCGAGAATTTAACTCGGCCAAATCAACAACAACAACACCAACAACCAACCTAGCAACATCAATAATCAATCCGAAAGGCAATATAACATTAGTAGCCCTCTTTTACATCATTCGACAACATTCAATATACTCGATTCAACGGCTTACATTCAAGCCAACATCAACGCTCATACATTCAAATACTAGTCCGAACTCATACCAACAACATTCAAGAGCATTTCAAAAAATTCACACAATATTTCAAACATCCCAAATAATACTCCAACTCACTCGAAATTGCCCCAAACCCGAGAACCTCAACTATAACACATTCCTCATTTCCAAATCATGATTTGCACCAACAATTCACCCTCTAACAATGTCATTCTCATAAATATACAAATTACATCGAATGCACGATAATTCTCCAAATCAGCCCATACAATTACAACATCAATCTTGAGTCATTAAACTCTCATTTCCAACATAGAATTCACAACGACAACATTCCAAATTCCAAATAGAATTAATTCATTCATTGTCATATAATATGACCCATATTAGGCCAACACATCCACAATCCACTTTCATGATTTTCATTCTTCTCTTCACACTACAACAATCAAAACATGCTAACTAGAATTAATTCATCACTTTAACACAACACAACACACACACACGACCAACACACCATGCACGGCTCAACTCCAACATGCCATATTTCATGAATTTCCTCCATTTTGACATACTAAAACATGCATACACCATTCATAACACATAAAACAAGATTAAATCTTACCTTTCTTCTTCAACTTCACAACTAGGCTAGGGTTTGCGATTTACAAGACGGATGGTTTGATGACCCAAACAACACTTCCACGCTACTTAGGGACCTCCAATTAGTGGATTTGCACTAAGAAAATATTTTTGTGATGGCTCAATTTGGACTTGGTTTTTCTTGGGTTTGGCCGAATGGTTGAAGCTATTGTTCATCCAAGGCTCTTTTTTTTTCTAAGTGTTGAAATGGAAAAGATGACTACTTAGTCATCTTTTGTGCTTACATATATGAGTTGAACAAGTGTCCTTGGCCCACACATGTGTTGGACCAATTAAAATTGGCCACAATATGTGTGGGACCATTTACAAAGCCACACGGCCAAGGGCCATAAAATGCATGATTTCCAACTTTCCATTATACCACTTTTGGTCCTAAATTTTCCTAAATGTTCCATGGCAACAAATTCATGAACAAATTATATCTCAAAACAAAATCAAAGGTCAAAAGTCCCGACTTTGTATCCCGGAATGGTTTGGACCCTAACTTATCATAGTTAATCCGGATTGTCCCAATGCACAAAATACGGGATATAACATCCTCCCCCCCCCCCTTTAGAACATTCGTCCTCGAATGTTAGACTAATCTTACGGGCCTTACAAACAGTTCGGGGGAGTTTCTTTTATAGCTATCACACACAATTCATTCATTGATCAACATAGTCAAATAAGGAATTTAGATTACCTGTAGGTACCGGAAATAAATGAGGATACTTCTTCTTCATCTCCTCCTCAGCCTCCCAGGTCATTTCTTCCCGGTTATTGTTTCGCCATAGCACTTTAACAGAAGCCACATCTTTATTCCGCAACTTTCTTACCCGACGATCCAATATGGCTATAGCTCTTTATAAGATAGCTCCTCGTGACACGGATATCATCTACAGGAAATACTGGGAAGGGTCACCAATGCATTTACGAAGCATAGAAACGTGAATACCGGGTCTTGCTCCCAAATCGGTGGCCGATCTAATTCATAGGCAACCTTGCCTATTTTACGAATAATCCGATAAGGCCCAATATATCTTGATCGAGCTTCCTTTTTGCCGAATCTCATTACACCTTCATAGGTGATACACTTTCAGAATACCAAATCACCAATCCGAAACTCTAAATGTCGATGGCGATTATACGCATATGATTTTTGTCGACTCTGGGCTGCTAATAACCTCTCCCGAATGAGTTTCACCTTATCAACTGCTTGCTGTATCGCATCTGGGACAATCAACTTAGTCTCCCCAACATCAAACCAGCCAATCGGTGACCTACACTTCCTGCCGTACAAAGCCTCATATGGTGCCATCTGGATCTTTGGAGTGGTAGCTGTTATTATAAGCAAATTCAACAAGCAATAAATGATCATCCCAGCTACCCCTGAAATCAATAACACGCCCGCAACATATCTTCCGGCGTACGAATAGTGCGCTCGCCCGTCCGTCGACCGAGGATGGAATGCGTCACTGAGACTCTCCTGTGTCCCCAATCCTTCCTGAAATGATCTCCAGAAATTAGCTGTAAACTGAGCACCTCTGTCGGAGATAATAGATAGGGGAACTCCGTGAAGTCGTACAATCTCCTTAATATATAACCTGGCATAATCCTCAGCTGAATACGTAGTCTTGACTGGAAGGAAATGGGCTGATTTTGTCAGCCTATCAACAATAACCCAAATGGAATCATACTTCCATGGAGTGCGAGGTAAGCCTGTAATAAAGTCCATATTAATTACTTCCCACTTCCACGACGGTATCTCCATCTCCTGTAATAATCCACCGGCTTCGATGCTCGATCTTAACACGCCGACAATTCGGGCCTTCGAGCAACAAACTCTGCTATATCTCCGTTCATACCATCCCACCAGTATAAGCACCTGAGGTCATGATACATCTTCGTCGACCCTGGGTGAACAGAATAACGGGCAAATGTGCCTCGCCCATAACCTGTCGCCGCAGCCCTGCAACATCAGGTACACATAATCTGCCCCTGTGTAATAGAACTCCATCAGGTGTAATCTCGAACGGGGTCTTTTTCTTTTCACGGGCTGCGCCTCTGTACTGTGCCAGAACAGGATCCTCATACTGACGCCGCTTAATCTCCTCCGTAATAGAGGATTCAGCAATTTCTCGAATAGAAACCCCAACATCTCCAGAATCAGCCAAGCGGGCTCCAAGACTAGCCAGCTGATGGATCTCGCGAACCATTTCCTTCTTCTCTGACGGCACGTCTGTCCAACTACCTATATACTTACGGCTAAGTGCATCTGCTACGACATTGGCTTTCCCAGGATGATATAAAATATCGATGTCGTAATCTCTCAGCAATTCTTGTCATCTCCTCGGTCGCAAATTCAATTCCTTCTACTTAAAGATATATCGGAGGCTCTTATGATCTGTATAAATATCAACGTGAACACCATATAGATAATGTCTCCACATCTTCAAAGCATGAATTACCGCGGCTAGCTCCCGATCGTGGGTAGGATAATTCCTATCGTGCTTTCTAAGCTGTCGGGAAGCATAAGTTATAACTCTGCCGTGCTGCATCAATACACATCCCAATCCAATACCAAAAGCATCACAATAAATAACATACCCATCTGGACCTTCGGGAAGAGTCAGAACTGGAGCTGTAGTCAGTTTCTCTTTCAGCACTGGAAGCTCCGCTCGCAAGCATCGGTCCACTGGAACTTAGCTCCCTTCTGAGTCAGCCTTGTTAAAGGCGCTGAAATCGAAGCAAACTTCTCTACAAACCTCCTATAATATCCGGCTAATCCCAGGAAACTACGTACCTCCGTAGGCGTCGTAGGTCTAGGCCAGTTCTTTACGGCCTCAATCTTCTGGGTATCCACCCGGATGCCATCAGCTCCAACAATATGCCCCAGGAATGCCACTGAAGTCAGCCAGAATTCACATTTATCAAATTTAGCATATAATTTCTGGTGCTGGAGCACCCCAAGTACCTTCCTCAGATGATCTGCGTATTCCTCTTCTGGTAGCGAATAAACCAAGATATCATCGATAAACACGATTACGAACATATCTAAGAACGACCTGAATACCCGATTCATCAGATCCATAAACGCAGCCGGGGCATTAGTCAGCCCAAAGGACATCACTCTGAATTCATAATGCCCATATCGGGTCCTGAATGCTGTCTTTACATCTTTTCTTAATGCACCCAAAGTCTCGTAATCATGTCATTATTACTGAATACAAACTCTTCTCTTTAAGTATTTGGTTGGTTTCATCCCTAGCATATAAATATTTACAGGTAACATAACTATTCTTGTACGACTCATATGAAGCATTTCTAACCTTGGTTACGGTCTTTCCTTTTCTTGGCTCACTCTGCCCCACATATTCCTTCCGTACTAACATTCGTTCCTTGATGTCCCCATGTCCTACCACAGGAGGTTTCCTATCTTTTTTTTCCCCCTTACTACCCTTGGCCATAGAATCTTACCGATTTATTTCGGCAAGGAATCTTACTCGTAGTCCAAGCATCCGTATCGAATATAATGCGGTGTCAATTGTCTCCTTCTTACACTTGCACCTCTCGCGCTCGCTTCCCCCTTCTAGGGCGTACTTATACTATTACCCGATTATACTTTGCCCTATGTTTGTATTTCTCATTCCAACTAGGCGGTATTTTGATCCCGACGTTTTGATTTCTCGACCTTCCATCTACTCACTTCCTTCCCTTTCCACATATCATTGCATTCGAACTTCCCAAACTCGACCCGTAATAACCACAACATCGGCTTGCCTTATGACATTTGTGCCATCTATATACTCGTTGCTCACTTGAGCTTCGTTACTCGTCCAATTAATGCCTTCCCTATACCGCCACGTTGGTTGCCGAATACACACATATACGCTAATAAGACCGTGTATGAGACATTATACACACATAGACATATAGTGCTACCGTCTCGCTTTCAAAATATTTCCAACCACTATTCAAACTCACCCTAATTCCGAAGCTGTGATGCATCTTCTTTCTCTTTATCGGTCTAATCTACCTCGTACTACGCGACCACTTAAGGTTCCGGCCCATTCCGCACACTCTACTTCCCTTGGATTACCCTAGCTTCGCATTTGCCTCTTACGTCTGAACTTGCGAGACTTTCAGAAAACTTCCCAGGGGGTCACCCATCCCAAATTTTTTCTCTCCTCCAAAGACGCTTAACCTCGGAACTCGATGAAATACGGTGCTTTAATATTAGTCTCGATAGGTTCACGTCACCGTCCGACCTTCAAAGACACAACCTGGAGTAGATTGAAGTCTTAACAGCCTTCAAAACGGTCTCATGACGCAATTACCATTTTTACCCTTCTCGATCCCCCGTGCTCACCCTTCGCTTACGAATACGATTACTTCCCGTTCTAAACTTCCAGACCCACTATGGTAGTAAGCACACCTTAATCATCGTGACCCACTATGGTAGTAAGCACACCTTAATCATCGTGAGTTATAAATACTTGGCCATCGGCCCTTAGATTTCGGCTTGCCGCTATTAAGTAACAATCATACAGCAAATACACATACATAGAACAAATTCCAATAAGGGCTGATATACCTGTAGACGAGCGGTCTCCAGCCTGATCTGGGGGGCTATAGGGTGAAGTGTACTCCCCATCGTCATCTCCCTCATCTGAATCCGAGGGATATAGATAGCCCGACAACTCCTGGTTCACCGACGGCCAGGATAGGGGCTGGAATAGTCAGTAACGCTCACTGAGGAGGCTGGTCTAACATAGTGCTCCACCATAGGAGCAACTGGTACAATCTCGGGAAGCTCCTCCCCGGTGCCCCGCCGAATACTCGGACGGATCCGCATCATAGCCGCTCTCGGGGTGGTCCTCCTCACCGGGGGTCGAGGACTCGGGGAATCGTCGCGGGATCCTCCCGAGGGATCCGTCTCGATAGAACAGTACCGGGCTCCTCTGCCGGGCCCTCGGAGCCCGAGGTCCCGAAGATACTCTAGGGGCCTTATTAGCACCCCCACAATCCGAAGCTGGTCTTTTCATCTCCTGTCAATCTGTACCTACCTGCAGGAAAAGGGGTCAGAAGTGATCTTCCCTAGACTCTGGCTCTATTGCACGATCTAGGATCAGAAAGAAAGGAAACACCCTAAATGCCCTGTAGCTTCCTGCTTATAGATGTGGTGCACAACACACCGATAAACAAGACTCTACTAGACACGGTCTGTAGACATTCCGAGGACGAACTGCTCTGATACCATTTCTGTCACGATCCAACCCCGTAGGCCGTGACTAGTGCCCGAGCTGGGCACCCAAACACATTCATAAATCCGAATCACAAACAGATAGCTTATGCGTATACAAATATCGTACGCCGTCTCAAATTATCTCGTCTCAAACACATCTCAAACACAAACATATATATATCGAAGCCGGCAAGGCTATCAAATGGCGCAACGGCCCAAAACATATACAAATGCAAGCCGACAAGGTGCCACGGCGAACGGGATCGCCCTAACATATATCATACGAACACACACATGCAATAGGCACAACCCACATATACGTCTACGTACCTCTAAACATACCAACAGAATCATATGACGGGACAGGGCCCCGCCGTACCCCTGAACAAACCAATACATATGCAGCGAACGAATATATACCAAAATGTGGGCTCCGGAATAAAGGGAGCACTCCGAACAGCAGAATAGGTGTCCTAAGCGGCGGATCACCGAACCGTACGTCCGTACTGCGGCATGAAACGCAACCCCCGAAGAAAGGGGGTCAGTACGAAATATGTACCGAGTATGCAAAGCAGAAGATATAGTAAACAAATACGAGTCATAATCGAAATGAATACCGAAAGTAAGTGCATATCCAAAATATCAAAATGTTTACTTTCAAAATACAAATCATGCATAGGGCTCAGAGAATATGGTCGCCCGCCCGTCGATGGCGCCATAACACAGCATAACACCAGAAGGTTTCAAATCTCCATATCCCCGTCACACATCATAACACAGCATAACGCCATACACAGCATAACACCAAATATAAGCGGAACCCGGCCCTCTAGCGAGAGGCTCGGTGAACCATAACACAGCATAATGCCGGAGTATAACATAGTGCGCACGACAACAGTACCGGCCCGGGACTCGGCAAAAGATACAACAGAATGCACGAGCAGAGTCTTGAGTAACCATATGTATAAAATCATTATCATAGACTCAAAAGATAAGTAAAATGACCATACTTGGAAATCGGAATAATAGCCAAACCAAATTCTTTCAAAAGTCATCGTGATTACAAAAAGAAGAGTCGCGGGACCCACGGACGGTGTTGACCCGAGCCGGCCCGCCTATGGAAAACATACTCATCATACGCCATACAATCTCCTACGAACATATCGAGGCAATCCGAGCCTTTCTATGAAAGTTACGATCGTTCGTAGTTACGAACTCAAAAAAAAAATAAAACTTTTTACGCAACGTTTGAAATCAATTATTCCAAAGACATAAGGGCCAATATTTCATCACCCCAAACATACGAATACCAAGAAACAAATAAGAATCATAGATATGCTCGGATTGCGAGAATAGAATTTCCTCAAGACTCGTGTCATAGCCTATTTGTAACTAAGGCATGCCAAAAGAAGAAAGGGTTGAGCTTTACATACCTCGTACGCTCTCAAAGCTAGCCAAACTCAAGCTAATCCCAACCTACGCCTCGGACTCCCCAAGGTCTACAAACACGTCAACAAATATCAAATATTAGCTATAGACGTTTAGGCATTTAATCCCAAACTAGCACTTAATTCTACGAAATTTGGGCGCATTTCCCCCGCAAATAGGCCAACCCCGAGAATTTAACTCGGCCAAATCAACAACAACAACACCAACAACCAACCTAGCAACATCAATAATCAATCCGAAAGGCAATATAACATTAGTAGCCCTCTTGTACATCATTCGACAACATTCAATATACTCGATTCAACGGCTTACATTCAAGCCAACATCAACGCTCATACATTCAAATACTAGTCCGAACTCATACCAACAACATTCAAGAGCATTTCAAACAATTCACACAATATTTCAAACATCCCAAATAATACTCCAACTCACCCGAAATTGCCCCAAACCCGAGAACCTCAACTATAACACATTCCTCATTTCCAAATCATGATTTGCACCAACAATTCACCCTCTAACAATGTCATTCTCATAAATATACAAATTACATCAAATGCACAATAATTCTCCAAATCAGCCCATACAATTACAACATCAATCTTGAGTCATTAAACTCTCATTTCCAACATAGAATTCATAACGACAACATTCAAAATTCCAAATAGAATTAATTCATTCATTGTCATATAATATGACCCATATTCGGCCAACACATCCACAATCCACTTTCATGATTTTCATTCTTCTCTTCACACTACAACAATCAAAACATGCTAACTAGAATTAATTCATCACTTTAACACAACACAACACACACACACGACCAACACACCATGCACGGCTCAACTCCAACATGCCATATTTCATGAATTTCCTCCATTTTGACATACTACAACATGCATACACCATTCATAACACATAAAATAAGATTAAATCTTACCTTTCTTCTTCAACTTCACAACTAGGCTAGGGTTTGCGATTTACAAGACGGATGGTTTGATGACCCAAACAACACTTTCACACTACTTAGGGACCTCCAACTAGTGGATTTTCACTAAGGAAATATTTTTGTGATGGCTCAATTTGGACTTGGTTTTTCTTGGGTTTGGAAGAATGGTTGAAGCTATTGTTCATCCAAGGCTCTTTTTTTTCTAAGTGTTGAAATGGAAAAGATGACTACTTTGTCATCTTTTGTGCTTACATATATGAGTTGAACAAGTGTCCTTGGCCCACACATGTATTGGACCAATTAAAATTGGCCACAACATGTGTGAGACCATTTCCAAAGCCACACGGCCAAATGGCCAAAAATGCATGATTTCTAACTTTCCATTATACCACTTTTGGTCCTAAATTTTCCTAAATGTTCCATGGCAACAAATTCATGAACAAATTATATCTCAAAACAAAATCAAAGGTCAAAAGTCTCGACTTTGTATCCCGAAATGGTTTGGACCCTAACTTATCATAGTTAATCCGGATTGTCCCAATGCACAAAATACGGGATATAACAACGAGCCTCTAAGAAGAGTATGTCATATCATATAAGGTGACAGGACCCCGCCGTGCCCGTAATTATGTACACAAAATAATCTATACCAAAAAGCCGCTGGTTCGAACGAAACGGGAGCTCCGCTATGTAGTCCCTAAGAAAAATACATCTACGGATCAAGTCCTGTCTCGGCCACACCGGGGGCAGGATGCGAAGTCATTCACAAACAAAAGGACGTCGACATTGAAGAATGTACTGAGTATGTAAAGCATGATCAATATCAATATGAAAGCATAATAGACAACATATGAAATAACATAGGATGGGAGATAATAGCATCATCGTCATAGCACTTACTTGCTTTCCATAGGGACATTCCATTTCTATTGTGTATCCGTGTACATATATCCATATCCGTACTCATTTACCTTTCGTATCCATTTTCGTATTCGTATTCATATTTCCCTTCATACTGATGTTCATATCATAAACATTGCATATACATAGCCTTTACTTAGCATTTACATATACTTAGCATATTCGTACTCATATTGATGTCATAAACATAACATTTATATAGCATACCCGACCACGAAGGTTCGGTGTTTCACATACCTGGCCCTACCAAGGCTCAATGTTATCCGTACCCAACTGCAGTGGTGCGCGCGCATCATCATATATAGATATATACATATTCACTATATTTTACCCAGCCATATAAGCTCGGGGTTTCATAATAGCCATACATAGACACATATACGTATAACCATCTTTAGCATTACTACCATCGTCGTTCATTACATCTATCCTTAAAGGATTACTCGTCCAATAAGGAACTTAGTACAATCGTATCATATCGAGAATCATAAGCTTAGTAGGTTTTAGAGATGGGATCATTGGAGAATATCGTAGGCTCATAGAAGGATAGATATTTGGCCAAAGAACCATGCCTTATGAAAGAAGGGTTAGCCTTACATACCTTCGTGCAACTATTCTATCACTTGTACGTTCTTCTTCAATGCTCACGTTCTACCTTCATTAGAGTTATACTATCTTTAGGAATTCGATGACTTAACATACATGACTAAAGCTAGAGAAAATTGGACAGCATCTCCTTTATTTATACGACTTCCTCCATATCATATATCAACTCCCAAACATCAATAATAACTCTCACAACATCATCACAATTGCCTTTATTCGACTACATTATCCTTACTTCTCAATTCACTTCAATTCATCCATATTCATGGTCATATCACACAATTTCGTTCATTCATATACAAAGTCTATTCCATATTCTCAATATCATTTACAACATGATCATAATCATAATGTATCAAGAATCATAACTCAATCCAAACATTTACTCAAAAGTGACACTATTCCCACATTCATGACCTATTTCCTATTTCCTTATATAATCCAAGTGTTTCAACTTTCAAATACCTTAAACAACAAGTAAATGTCATAAAACTTACCTTAGATGGTGTAGGTATGAACCCTGGGTGCAAACACTTCACTTGAGAAAAATCCTAGTTTCACCTTCACTTGGATTTCTTGTTTTGGATGAACTTTAATGGGTTTCTTACACTTGATTCACTTAGTTTGATGTAGATGATCACTAATATCTCTTGAATTTTTGTGGGAGAAATGTTCTAGAGAGTTCTAGAGAGAAGGAGTGAAATGTGAAAATGAAATAATGAACTTGGTCCCCTTTTTAATAACTCAGAAATCTGATCTGTCGGGACATTATTGTCACACCCTAACTTCCGGTAGGGCATGATGGGCACCCGACCCTTACTTAGGGCCGAGCGAACCCTGCTGACTCTCGTAATACTCGTAATCATGCTGGGCCCTTAAACCATGACATGAATGTATAATGTAAACTTTTCAAAAAGAACATGCTTTTCATTTTTCTCAAACCGAATAAAATCTATAATTATATGAAATCTGTAATATAATGCATAATGATACATCGGCTTACAGAGCCGCTTACAAAGCTGACAAATCATACACTCGACTCTGTCTGCAAAGTCTCTAACATAACCCAAGATACATAGCACAGACACTCTGACTCGGCAGCACTCCGGGAGGAAATGGAGCTCGCCAATCCAGCTGGAACATCTTCTACTCATCTGCGTATACACTCGCGTAGTACGAAACGTGCCTCCGAAGAAAGGGGGTCAGTACGGAATATGTACTGAGCATGTAAAGCATGAAATACAGTACACAGGATCATACTGAAGTACGGAGTATAGAAAATCATAAGACTTGCCTTTGAAAACATACCTCATGCATGTCAATGTCATATAATCATCGTATAAACATATAGCGTGTCCCGGCCCTCTAAGGATGGGGACCTCGTAAGTAAAAACCATATCATCATCATCATCATGTATGCATGCATATATACATATATATATACGTACCCGCCCTCAGTGAGGGGGCTCGGTGAATGGGGCGTGTCCCGCCCTCTAATGAGGGACTCGGTAAAGGGGATCCTGTCCCCATCATGTACATATATAAGGGGATCCTGTCCCCGGCGCCATCATCATATCATCATACATATACATAGCGTGTCCCGGCCCTCTAGTGAGGGACTCGGTGAATAATGCAGTGGAGTTGCACGAATGCGTGTCCTGGCCCGGGACTCAGTGAAGGACATATTGAGGCTGGCACGAGCAGAGTAGTGAGAAACCATATGCACATAAATCATCTTTAAGACTCGATAGATAAGTAAGTAGTCGAAGCTCGAGAGTTAAAACGGAAATCATGTTAAGTTCTTTCCAAAAAAAAAAAAAATCGTTAAGACTAAACAAAGGAAAATCTCGGGGACCACGGATATGCATCAAACCAATCCGGGCCCGCCCATGAAAGTTAAAGTCATTATACGTTATAGAATCACTTACGAGCATATCAAAGTAATCCGGTTCTGTCTATGAAAGTTACGGACATTTTTTAGACATAGGATCCTTTAGGAGCAAAACCATTTATACAACATTTTAAATCCAATCATATCAAAGACATACAGACCATAGCTTGACCATACTAAGGATGCCAAAATCAGGAAGCAAATATGAATCATAAACATGCTCGGAACTTAAGAATGGAGTTACCCCAAGGCACAAATCATGTCATATTTTACTTCCGTCTAAGACATGCTAAAAGAAGGAAAGAATAAGATTTACATACCTCGTTCGCTTCCTAAGCTAATCCACACTTAAGTCTCGGCTTCTCAAGATTTACAATAACTTCGTTAGACACCAAACATTAGTCATACACACTTAGTAATCCAATTCCAAGCTAGCACTTTATCTACAGAAATTTGGGCAGCATCTCCCCTATAAACTCAACATCCCCGAGAATTTAACTCGGCCAAATCTTCAACAACAATACCAACAACCATATTAACAACATCAATAATCAATTCAAAACGCATTATAACGCTAGCAACTCTTTTCTACATAATTCGACAACATTCCATTTATATTTAATTCAACTACATACATTCCGACCAACATCAACGCTCACAAGTTCAAGTACTAATCCGAGATCATTCAATCAAGATTCAAGAACATTTCAAACAATCCGTACAATATTCGAAACAACCCAAACAATACACTACTTCACCCGTGTCACGCCCCGATTTCCAAGGGACATGATGGGCACCCGACCCCACATCTGGAGCCGAGCGAACCCACAGACTCCTATGACACACATACATTTTTTTTTTAAATCTATAAATCGAATAATCATGAAATACATAATGAAGCTTATAAATTTGACAAAAATCGTAATTATACAAAATTTATTACATAACACACATCGACATGTCGGCCGATGGAGCCGCCGACAGATCGACATATCATACCCACAACGCCGTTCGCAAAGTCTCTAGCACGCTTCCGTAAAATCAAATCGGACGTACTCGACTCGGCGGTACTCCTAGGAAAGTGGAGCTTGCCATCTTCGCCGGAACATCTTCTATAATCACTTCCGCTCATCCGGGAGTACTGCGCAAGCATGAAACGCAATTTTCTCGAAGAAAGAAATTCGGTACGGAATATGTACTTAATACTTAAGGCATGAAATACAAATAAACGAAACTATAACTGAAACAAACGGAACTATCAAGTAAGTATATATATAACTCCGAGTACCAGACACATACCTTTCGTACACAATTCATACATACCGCTTCATAAGCCAAAAGTGTACGTAAAATAAAGGATCAACCAAAATACCTAAAATGCTTAATTTGCATTCGCGCACCGCATGTCCGAAGAGGTGCGTAAGATACGAGCGCCCGGTAATGTCACACGTCGACGGAGTACGAACGTACGGAACATTCGGATGAGATCATATATCGAACGGAATATCAAACGTACGAATGTTCGGATGATGTCGTATATCGGATGTGAATACGTAACGTACGAGTGCCCGGATGATATCATATAACGGACGAAATACGAGTAACATACAAATCGTACGTATACCGACATACATCGGACAGAGTACGTAACGTACGTAAGGCTCGAGAAGATGACATATGTCGGATGAGAATACGTTTAATGCATGTCAAAATCATAAATCTCATATGTGTTTGACGTGTCCCGCCCTTCGATGAGGGACTCGGTGAATAGGATCATGTATAGCGTAATCGGATGTCATATATGCAAACAACGTGTCCCGCCCTTTATTAAGGGACTCGGTAGATAAAATCATGCATACCGTAATCATATGTACATAACGTGTCCCGCCCTCTCTGCGGGTCTCGGTGAATAATAATCATGCGCCATCCCGGCCACCATCCCCACAACATCTCATCATAATCACATACAGATAACGTGTCCCGCCCGCAAGTACGAGGGACTCGGAATGATGCGTAAAAAGTGCGCACGAGAACATGTCCCGGCCCGGACTCGGTGAATCGAATCGTATCGTGACGTACACACGAGATCATAACATGCCCGGCCCGGACTCGGTGAAAGATACATTGAGTCGCGCACGAGCGAAAGTAGTGCGTAAACATATGCATATGAAATCGACTCGATGAATACATACACTTATTAACATCCGAAGATTCGAACAAGTCTCGGTTCTTCCGGTTAGCATCGGAGAGTTATAAGCATTTAACATACGTAAACCTCTTCGGACTTTCCAAGCGATCCGAGGTCGTGTATGGAGAACATTAAGACTTACGTAGAGTATTCATATCAACTTACTTATATCCAATGCTTATAAATCACTCTTATGTTTGCATACTTATATCGGATTTTCTATTTTCTAACATTTACGATTTAGATCGTTTATATCGTAATATTCATATCAAACTTACTCTTATCGAGCGTCTATATCGAATAGTCTAATCAGAATACCCATATCGGGGTTACCGGATACTTATAGCAAACTCAAATCATTAGTCCAAAATTTCCATTGTTTAACGAACGGAATTAAGACGAATAGTACTATACACTTAGGTCTTGAGGGGCATAGTCCCACCTCAAGTCAAGTCGGATAACGGACCTAAAACGTGGTCATTATGTCCTATTAGGTCATCCTTGAAGATTTGAAAACATTCCACTTTCGTTTCCAAAGGTTACGGACGCTTAACCATTTCTTGCACTAAAGTGTAAACTAATTAGTTCAATTCTATTGAATGAATAGTAACTAAATTCAATCTCGGATTTCTAGATTTAGAGTGACCCCCGAGGCACACGTTCAAGCCTATGACGTCTAAGACATGCCAGAGAAGGAAGGGGAAAGCCTTACATACCTTTTCTGCCGCTTACGCTACTCCAAATTCCAGTCCCAAGTTTGCCAAAATCTGCAATTTGGTCATATTTACCAGCTTACTATTCACGAGGCTTGAAATTCCAATCTTGAATTTGTTCTCGTCGCCGAAATTTTAAAAAGCCTCCCCTGTAAATGCACCATCCCGAGAATATGGCTCGGCCCAAATCAACATCAACAGCAATCCGGGAATTCAACCCGGCCAAACTATCAACAACAATACCAACAACAACATCAATAAGCAATTACGATATATTCTAACATAAGAAATTTCCATTTCTACATATCATCTCAACCTTCAACCCAACTTCCACTAAACGATCTTCACTCATTTCCTTCCTTCCAAATTCATAACTTACATTAATACTTCATACACTAGTCATACCATTTCCCAACAATACAAAAAGTCCATATTCAAATCACATTAGCCTTTAAGCAATTTTCCAACAATTCACAACTTTACCCAATTCATCCTATTTTCATTTGCATTATAGAATACATATTAATACAACCAATTTACCATATGAACATTGGTTCATATTTGTTTCCACATCACACACACAAACACACGGCCACCTCCATAATGCCAACTTCCATCAAAATTATTAATCTTTTATTATCAATGTGGAATCCACAACCACTACAATTAGAACATCACATAAAATCAACTTATTTTTGCCTTCACAACACACGCACATACACGGCTATATATTACTTCATACAACCATCATTCAACTTCCATATTTTTGTGATTTCTACTCATCCCTATATTTCATAACATAAACAAAATCTTTATAACCTATAAAAGAGGTTGAAATCATACCTTTCTCTCCAAGTTTCTTCACTCCACCAAATTATCCAAACGACGAAACGAACGGCTTATCTTCCGAAATAATTATACCACGTTGAAGAGGACCCTTGAATTAGTAGGAATACATCAAGAAAATAATTTTTAGGAACAAATTTCAAAGGGTCCTTCTTCTTCCTCCATGGCCGAATGGCCATCTTCTTTTCTTTCTCTCATCCATTTTTTTTTTCTTTCCTTTCTTCAACACTCCAAATGGTAAGTTGAATATATAATTTGGTCCTCTCATGGTATTTATTTTTAAGTCCCTCAAGAAAGAAAAATTATGAGCACATGGTCCTTATTCTTTTTCTCAAAACTCTAGAATTTTTTTTTTTTTGAAGATGACTTTGTCATCTTTTTCATCTCTTTTTCCCCCAAATTTCTTTTGAAATTTCTAGAAATTTCTCAAATCTCCAAAGATGAATAATTGTCTTGCCTTGTCATTTTCTTTCCACAAATGTGTTTTGGCCACAAATACATAAAGTGATCACATGTGTTATTGCATGGCTTGCAACAAATGGCCAATGCACAAGTGGGGCCCACGGCCACAATGGCTTCTCCCATAAATCATGAATTAATAGAAATTTTCAAATTCCAAATTTGCCCCTAATCTCCCATGTCGATAATATTATGCGACTTGCGCATCCAAACAAGACCAGAAAATATAACCTCGTCCTTAACGTCCCGTCATTGACTCGGAATATTCAAACGTACAAAGTACGGGCTATAACATCCTCCCCCCCTTTAGAACATTCGTCCTCGAATGTTCAACTGACCTTATGGGGTCTTGCAGCACTTTGGGAGGGGGTTCCTTTATAGTTGCCCTTCCTTTTATGTCCATTCCTTATCCTATTGCCGGCTTCCCACACCGTAAAGCACCGGTGGCTGGGAATTACTTACCTACCGATACAATTGCATATAGAATATCGTATGCACACACACACACATATGATTACTGTCGACTATCCCACAAAATAATTCCACACTGTTCAAACCTATCCTAATTCCAGAACTGTGATGTACTTCCTGTCCCCTTTTCCAGTTTAGCCTGTCACATTTTATATGACCTCTTATGGTCTCCCAACTATTCCGTATACATTTAATTCCCTTTAGGCCACCCTGGCTTCTCGTTTGCCTACTATACTCAAATTCATGAAATTTCTTCATACTTCCTGCGGGGTCACCCAACATGGAATTGCTTCCCACTGAGCACGCTTAACTCCGAAACTCCGGCGGATTTCGGTGTCTTAATGCCGATATACTCCCGTCCATTTTCTCATATGACCTTTATTACATGTCCCGGGACTAGTCAAAGCCTTATAGTTTCCGAGACATATTCGCAACACGTCCTTTCTTGTACAATTACTATTTTACCCTTTTCGGCTTTCCGTACCTCCTTTACGAATTCTTATCATTCGAAATCTGTATGTAGCAAATACCAACAGTACCTTACAGCGCATACAACTATATATCGCATCCGGACCATCCAGAACCTTCTGTCTCCAATATCAAAGCAAATATTTCCAAACTTACCCCCTTCCGTCGTATGTAAGGCTTGCAGACGAGATTTCTTATTTCGTTCTCCTATGACTTGGCTCTATCGCACGATCTATGACAGAAAGAAGGTCAACAATTCCTAGATGCCCCGTAGCCTCCTGTTTATCAATGTGGCGCGCTTCACATCATAAACGTGACTCTACCGGACACGACTTTGCGGACAACCCCACGGACGGACCTCGCCCGATACCACTCGTCACACCCCCGATTTCCAAGGGACGTGATGGGCACCCGACCCCACATCCGGAGCCGAGCGAACCCACGTACTCCTATGACACACACATAATTTTTTTTTTCAAATCTATAAATCGAATAATCATGAAATACATAATGAAGCTTATAAATTTGACAAAATCTGTAATTATACAAAATTTATTACATAACACACATCGACATGTCGGCTGATGGAGCCGCTGACATATCGTACCCACAACGCTATCTGCAAAGTCTCTAGCACAGTTCCAGAAAATCAAATCGACGGACCGACTCGGCAAAGCTCCGGGAAAGTGGAGCTTGCCATCTTTCGCCGGAACATCTTCTATAATCACTTCCGCTCATCCGGGAGTACCGCGCGGCATGAAACGCGGCCCACGAAGAAAGGGTCAAGACGGAATATGTACCGAATACGTAAGGCATGCAATACAAATAAACAAAACTATAAATCGAAACGATTACGGAACTATCAAGTGAGTATATATATATATAACTCCGAGTACCGTACACATACCTTTCGTACACAATTCATACATACCGTTTCATAAGCCAAAAGTGTACATAAAATAAAGGATCAACCAAAATACCTAAAATGCTTAATTTGCATTCACGGACCGCATGTCCGAAGAAGGTCAGAAGAAGATACAGAGCGCCCGGTAATGTCACACGTCAGACGGAGTACGTAACGTACGTAACATTCGGATGAGATCATATATCGAACGGAATATCAAACGTACGTAATGTTCGATGATGTCGTATATCGATGTAACACGTAACGTATGGAGTGCCCGATGATATCATATAACGGACGAAATACGTAACATACAAATCGTACGATATCGACATACATCTACGGCAGTACGAACGTACGTAAGGCTCGAAGATGACATATGTCGGACGTAATATAGAATGCATGTCAAAATCATAAATCTCATATGTGTTTGACGTGTCCCGCCCTTCGATGAGGGACTCGGTGAATAGGATCATGTATAGCGTAATCGATGTCATATATGCAAACAACGTGTCCCGGCCCTTTATTAAGGGACTCGGTAGATAAAATCATGCATACCTAATCATATGTACATAACGTGTCCCGCCCTCACCGCGGTCTCGGTGAATAATAATCATGCGCCATCCGGCCACCATCCCCACAACATCTCATCATAATCACATACGCATAACGTGTCCCGCCCGCAAGTACGAGGGACTCGGTGAATGATGCAGAAAGTGCACGAGAACATGTCCCGGCCCGGACTCGGTGAATCGAATCGTATCGTGACGTACACACGAGATCATAACATGCCCCGGCTCCGGACTCGCGTGAAAGATACATTGAGTCGCGCACGAGCGTAGTAGTGCGTAAACATATGCATATGAAATCGACTCGACGAATACATACACTTATTAACATCCGAAGATTCAGAACAAGTCTCGGGTTCTTCCGGTTAGCATCGAGAGAGTTATAAGCATTTAACATACGAAACCTCTTCGGACTTTCCAAGCGATCCGAGGTCGTGTATGGAGAACATTAAGACTTACAGAAAGAGTATTCATATCAACTTACTTATATCCAATGCTTATAAATCACTCTTATGTTTGCATACTTATATCGGATTTTCTATTTTCGTAACATTTACGACGGATCGCTTATATCGAATATTCATATCAAACTTACTCTTATCGGAGCGTCTATATCAGAATAGTCTAATCAGAATACCCATATCGGGGTTACCGGATACTTATAGCAAACTCAAATCATTAGTCCAAAATTTCCATTGTTTAACGAACGGAATTAAGACGAATAGTACTATACACTTAGGTCTTGAGGGGGTAGTCCCACCTCGAGTCAAGTCGGATAACGGACCTAAAACGTGGTCATTATGTCCTATTAGGTCATCCTTGAAGATTTCAAAACATTCCACTTTCGTTTCCAAAGGTTACGGACGCTTAACCATTTCTTGCACTAAAGTGTAAACTAATTAGTTCAATTCTATTGAATGAATAGTAACTAAATTCAACCTCGGATTTCTAGATTTAGAGTGGCCCCCGAGGCACACGTTCAAGCCTATGACGTCTAAGACATGCCAGAGAAGGAAGGGGAAAGCCTTACATACCTTTTCTGCCGCTTACGCTACTCCAAATTCCAGTCCCAAGTTTGCCAAAATCGCAATTTGGTCATATTTACCGTTACTATTCAGCGAGGCTTGAAATTCCAATCTTGAATTTGTTCTTGTCGTCCGCCGAAATTTCAAAGACTCTCCCCTGTAAATGCACCATCCCGAGAATATGGCTCGGCCCAAATCAACATCAACAGCAATCCGGGAATTCAACCCGGCCAAACTATCAACAACAATACCAACAACAACATCAATAAGCAATTACGATATATTCTAACATAAGAAATTTCCATTTCTACATATCATCTCAACCTTCAACCCAACTTCCACTAAACGATCTTCACTCATTTCCTTCCTTCCAAATTCATAACTTACATTAATACTTCATACACTAGTCATACCATTTCCCAACAATACAAAAAGTCCATATTCAAATCACATTAGCCTTTAAGCAATTTTCCAACAATTCACAACTTTACCCAATTCATCCTATTTTCATTTGCATTATAGAATACATATTAATACAACTAATTTACCATATGAACATTGGTTCATATTTGTTTCCACATCACACACACAAACACACGGCCACCTCCATAATGCCAACTTCCATCAAAATTATTAATCTTTTATTATCAATGTGGAATCCACAACCACTACAATTAGAACATCACATAAAATCAACTTATTTTTGCCTTCACAACACACACGCACATACACGGCTATATATTACTTCATACAACCATCATTCAACTTCCATATTTTTGTGATTTCTACTCATCCCTATATTTCATAACATAAACAAAATCTTTATAACCTATAAAAGAGGTTGAAATCATACCTTTCTCTCCAAGTTTCTTCACTCCACCAAATTATCCAAACGACGAAACGAACGGCTTATCTTCCGAAATAATTATACCACGTTGAAGAGGACCCTTGAATTAGTAGGAATACATCAAGAAAATAATTTTTAGGAACAAATTTCAAAGGGTCCTTCTTCTTCCTCCATGGCCGAATGGCCATCTTCTTTTCTTTCTCTCATCCGTTTTTTTTTTCTTTCCTTTCTTCAACACTCCAAATGGTAAGTTGAATATATAATTTGGTCCTCTCATGGTATTTATTTTTAAGTCCCTCAAGAAGGAAAAATTATGAGCACATGGTCCTTATTCTTTTTCTCAAAACTTCTAGAATTTTTTTTTTTTTTTTGAAGATGACTTTGTCATCTTTTTCATCTCTTTTTCCCCCAAATTTCTTTTGAAATTTCTAGAAATTTCTCAAATCTCCAAAGATGAATAATTGTCTTGCCTTGTCATTTTCTTTCCACAAATGTGTTTTGGCCACAAATACATAAAGTGATCACATGTGTTATTGCATGGCTTGCAACAAATGGCCAATGCACAAGTGGGGCCCACGGCCACAATGGCTTCTCCCATAAATCATGAATTAATAGAAATTTTCAAATTCCAAATTTGCCCCTAATCTCCCATGTCGATAATATTATAAGCGACTTGCGCATCCAAACAAGACCAGAAAATATAACCTCGTCCTTAACGTCCCGTCATTGACTCGGAATATTCAAACGTACAAAGTACGGGCTATAACATTATCCTTCATCTCCCGAAACCTCCCATTTCCAATAGGAACAACAACAACAACCAAATTATTAAGTAAACTTAATTCATCATTCCAACACACGTACGATAACTCCTCCGTCACACGGACAACATCCACAAACATAATTTGATGAGTTTCATTCATTTCCACATAGACATATGAAACACATTTTTGCTTCCAAACACATGTAAGGTCTAATTGAATCTTACCTTTCCCACTTGACTTCTCAACTCTCGCTAGGATTGTAATTGCAAGGATGGATGTTTTGCTTGCTCTAATAAGTACTCCACGTGACACCTTCAAGACCTTCCAATTGGTTGGAATACTGGGAAGAAGATAATTTTTCTTGATCGAATTCCAAGGCACCCATTCGGCCTAATAACCCGAATAAGTTTTACCTTATCAATGTCTTTCTCGATGAGCTTTCTCCCAACATTGTGTAAAAGATGATGAATTTTGTCATCTCTTGTCTATATATATATTATTATACAAATATATGGTGGCACATGTCATTTCATGGTACATCTCGAAGTTGATAACACAACCATGGGTGGGGCAACATATCTCCTACGTCACGAACATACGCCCCTTTGGCCACTTTATGAAATATTTTTTTCCAACTCTTAGCCCCTAATCCTTATTTAGAATGGTCTCCCTTAATACTCCATACCACTAAAAAGATATAATATGTGGGGAAACTTATGAAGTCTAACAAAATCGAAAAAAAAATATAACCTTGTCCTTAACTTATCATGGTTAATCGGAATATCCCAATGTTCAAGAAATGGGGATATAACATTTTCCCCTTTAGAACATTCATCCTCGAATGTTCAATTAGTCTCATAAGGTCTCACAAGGATCTCGGGGTAAACCTTTATTACTATAAAGTCCATATTTTTCTACCCTCACATTTCGATTTCTTTAAAAGGCTTTGATTGTCATCTCCTATTTTTTAAGATCTTGATCTCACACTACCTTAAAATTGGCATGTCTTTAGACGCAACCTTATAACGACTTTACGAACAATGCTTTAATAGGTTCAATATATCATTCGAAAGATGTTTTTTTTTTTTGATTTGACATACAAATCTCCTTACACCTTCTACGGGTGACATCTAGTCAAAGCATACCCACTCAAACTGAATTCTATAATTCCCGATTAATTCAACTTGTACTACTCTAGGCAAATTATCTCGTGTCATCCCTTTATCTTTAACTCAAACCCTTTTATTGTCCCTTTGCTCAGATCTTGTTCTCAATTTTCCGTCACACATTACATTGCAATCTTTGCAAGAATATGCGAAGGTGCTCAAATTAGCCCAAAACTACCTTAGCATGGCTTCACTAATCCTTATGTTTTACTTGCCTTCGCTTCTCTTATCTTACAACCGGTATCGGAACAGATCTTTAGTTCAACCATGGCCATGCCCCATTTGTTCTCAGCACTAATTCTATTTTAGTAATTGGCTTGAACCATCGTTACATCTTTCTGTAACGTACCCAAAATCTCGTAACCCCATTGTTATTACTGAATCCAAACTTTTCTCGTTAAGCATTCGCTTGGTCTCATCCCTTAATATACAGATATTCGTAGGTAACATACTATTCTTGTACAATTTGTATAAAGTATATCCCATCTTAGACATAGTCTTTCCTTCTCCGTTTCATTCGCTCCACATATTCTTTCCATCCTAAAACTCGCTTATAGTCTATTTTGTCATACTCTTTTCCTTCCTTTATTCACTCTTTGATTTTCTCATTTTCTACCATAGGAGATTTTCTATTCCTTGTCCCTTATCACTCATAGGTCGCAGTATCATTAGAGAATAACTCTATTGCCCACATCTTAGCCTCTAATCCTGCATAGCGGTGTTATCTTTTACAATGTCTCCATAAGTTACTCGTTACTTTCCCTTATCGTATTCTCCCCTTTTTAAGCATCCACTTTCCAACGTCATATCATTTAAGATCTCCATAATTAATTTAACACCGCCACAATTACCATCCCGACTTCTATCCATTTATTCTTGGTTTTTAGATCTTATCAACTTGTTTCAAACAAGAGTCTCATTTGAAGTTTTAAGCATCCGTATCAAATATGTTGTGGTGTCGATTGTCTTCATCTTACACTTGCATCTCTCTCGCATCCGCTTCCTCCCTTTAAGGGGTGTACTTATACTATTACCCAATTATACTTTGCTCCATGTCCCCATTTTCCAATCTTCAATCGTCCGGCACTTTTTTTTATTCGACATTCGTATACTTGCCATATCATCTATCTTTCTTTTAATATCATTGTACTAGAACTTTCCGTACAAAACTTGACTAAAACGAAACATCGAGAACCTTTAATGTTTTGCGCCATTTATTTTTCCTTTCACTTGAACTTCGAGTAATGCTCGTCCGATTAACAACTCATCCGCCGCCACGTTCCACTCAATCCAACATATAGTTAATATAGCCATGTACGTCGGTATCAATCTCAATTAGGCACACTTATATATACATAGTTCCAAAGTTCTCTTTAAACAATTTATCCCAACGTATCTCACACTCCTTTGACGAATTTAGCCGTGATGCACCTTTGTTCCTCAAGCCTATCCGTCTTTGTCCTACGGATTCCTCTTATTTTCGAGGTGAAGTCTAATGTGCCTTAGGCTACTCCTTTATGCCTTATGCATGAATTTACCCTTTCGGTAAAACCCAGGGTCACCCATCCTAAAATTTCTCTACTCAAACGCTTAATATGGGACTCTTAATAAATACAATGCCTTAATGCTATGTATAATCACGTCCACCTCACCGCATGACCTTCATCGCCTTTCGAAGTAAGTTGAAGTCTTACTCTCAATTAATTATGTAACACATCTTGGATCCTTCCATTAGAAGGGTCTCTTATCATTTCTCCACAATTACTATTGTAGCTATCTTTTCAACCCTCGAGGAAATATTACCTTTATCATCTATGGATATAACTACTTTCCGTCCTAGACTTCCTTCTCAATGGTAACAACACGTATTCTGTTCATCCATATTTATTCTTATTATCGGCATTTTTTATGCTCTCATTCTACCTCGTTCCTCATCCTTTTTATAACTTGGTCTTTCATAATTCCGTAACTTATAGCACTCGTATCCTGGCTATACATGTCATGGTCTCTTACTACCCGTTATCTCGCTTTCTTCTTATTTCCTTCCTCCTATTTACCCTTTTGTTTCTTACGCTCGCTATCATTTCCGTTATTATATAACCCTTATTCCAAACTTCCCCTACAGAACTTGATAAGTCTTCCTTATTCGTTTTGTAGCTCACTTTTCCGTTTCACACTTGCCTTTATATTCTAGCTACATAGATCACATCATAGCTTTTGGCCGCTTTCGCACTAGGCTTTACTTATTTTCATAACAATCCTCATTATATCTTATATCCTTAAGTAATCAATCCCATAGTGTAATACTTCTTTAACACGATTCTTACTTAAACCTTTACTTAACCTTTTTAATCAATCTTATCCTTAATATTTCACAAGCTATCTTATCAACACATTCATATCCATCACAATTCTTTTTCCTCTCGTACTCTTGTCTTAATCATACTATTACTTCTTTTAACTATAAACTCGTCATAATTCATCCCCGTTTATCAATTCAATCGGTACCTTAAATAACACTCAATCAAGATCTACCGGCCAAACTTTTTCTAAATCATCTCTTAGATTACAAGCCCTTTCCAAATTCTTTTATCATATCGATATCGACCTTCTAATTATTCTTATCCTCAATTTAGCAATTAACTTCTTTCTCGATGTCAGCCGTAATCGTAGCTTAATCAAGTTTTATCATTACTATTAGTACGACCTTTCAAGTCATATCACAAACCCATATCTCATTCTCTTTTTATTTCTGGGAAAATTTTGGCAGAGTTCCCTCCATATTTCTTACTACCTCAAAACCTGCACGCAGGAAATACCAACAGTGCCTCACAAGGTCAACATATATATATGTATATATATCATATCATATCACGGCCACACAGGGCTCCCATTACCCACAACAGTACGAAGATGATAAACTTACCTCGTGTGTCCAACTCGAACTGCAGTCTACACTTTCTTGTTTACTTTCCCTTTTAATCTTCAACTTGTATTTCAATCGTACTTCAATATCTTACCCGACATATACCTTTCATACCTTTGCTTACCCGCGTGCTTTATAACTTCCAATATCGTCAGTCCACTTCCGTCGATGCCATTCTTTCGGGCCGAAATCAAAGATCGGGGTAAGGAATCTCATTTCCTATGACTTGGCTCTATGGCACGATCTAAGACGTGAAAGAAAAGTAACCACCCAAGATGCCACGTAGCCTCTTCGTTTATAAATGTGGCACGCTTCACACCATACAAAACGGGACTCTCATCGACACGACTTTGCGGACAACCCCTAGACGAACCGCTTTCCGATACTGATTTGTCACACCCTAACTTCCGGTAGGGCATGATGGGCACCCGACCCTTACTTAGGGCCGAGCGAACCCTGCTGCTGAAGTAGGGAGTATAGAAAATCATAAGGCTTGCCTTTGAAAACATACCTCATGCATGTCAATGTCATATAATCATCGTATAAACATATAGCGTGTCCCGACCCTCTAGTGAGGGACTCGGTAAGTAAAACCATATCATCATCATGTATGCATGCATATATACATATATATATACTGTACCCGGCCCAGTGAGGGACTCGGTGAATAATAAGTGTCCCGCCCTCTAACGAGGGACTCGGTAAGGGGATCTGCCCCCATCATGTACATATATGGGATCTCGTCCCCCGCGCCATCATCATATCATCATACATATACATAGCGTGTCCCGACCTCTAGTGAGGGACTCGGTGAATAATGCAGTGGAGTTGCACGAATGCGTGTCCTGGCTCGGGACTCAGTGAAGGACATATTGAGGCTGGCACGAGCAGAGTAGTGAGAAACCATATGCACATAAATCATCTTCAAGACTTGATAGATAAGTAAGTAGTCGACGCTCGAGAGTTAAAACGGAAATCATGTTAAGTTCTTTCCAAAAAAAAATCGTTAAGACTAAACAAAGGAAAATCTTGGGGACCACGGATATGCATCAAACCAATCCGGGCCCGCCCATGAAAGTTAAAGTCATTATACGTTATAAAATCACTTACGAGCATATCAAAGCAATCCGGTTCTGTCTATGAAAGTTACAGACATATTTTAGACATAGGATCCTTTAGGAACAAAACCGTTTATACAACATTTTAAATCCAATCATATCAAAGACATACAGACCATAGCTTGACCATACTAAGGATGCCAACATCAGGAAGCAAATATGAATCATAAACATGCTCGGAACTTAAGAATGGAGTTACCCCAAGGCACAAATCATGTCATATCTTACTTCCGTCTAAGACATGCCAAAAGAAGGAAAGAGTAAGCTTTACATACCTCGTCCGCTTCCTAAGCTAATCCAAACTAAAGTCTCGGCTTCTCAAGATCTACAATAACGTCGTTAGACACCAAACATTAGTCATACGCACTTAGTAATCCAATTCCAAGCTAGCACTTTATCTACAGAAATTTGGGCAGCATCTCCCCTATAAACTCAACATCCCCGAGAATTCAACTCGGCCAAATCTTCAACAACAATACCAACAACCATATTAACAACATCAATAATCAATTCAAAACGCATTATAACGCTAGCAACTCTTTTCTACATAATTCGACAACATTCCATTTATATTTAATTCAACTACATACATTCCGACCAACATCAACGCTCACAAGTTCAAGTACTAATCCGAGATCATTCAATCAAGATTCAAGAACATTTCAAACAATCCGTACAATATTCGAAACAACCCAAACAATACACTACTTCACCCGAAACCTCCCATTTCCAATAGGAACAACAACAACAACCAAATTATTAAGTAAACTTAATTCATCATTCCAACACCAAACCCGACCACACGGCCCAACATCCACAAACATAATTTCATGAGTTTCATTCATTTCCACATACTACAACACATTCAAACCATCCATAACACATGTAAAAAAAGATTGAATCTTACCTTTCCCACTTGACTTCTCAACTCTCGGCTAGGATTGTAATTGCAAGGATGGATGTTTTGCTTGCTCTAATAAGTACTCCACGTTAAGTAAGACCTTCCAATTGGTTGGAATACTAGAAGAAGATAATTTTTCTTGATCAAATTCCAAGGCACCCATTCGGCCAGCCATGGCCGAATGCCTTCTCCTCTTTTCTCTTTCTCTTGAGCTTTCTAGAGTTGTGTAAAATATGATGAATTTTGTCACGACCCAACCCCGTAGGCCATGACTAGTGCCCGAGCGGGGCACCCAAACACATTCATTAACCAGAATCGCGTACAGATAACTTATACATATACAAATATCGGATACATCGCAAACACAAATATATATCACGGGCTTGAACCCAGGCTATCATACGGCACAACGTCCCAAAGTATATATAAACGCAAGCCGACAAGGTTTGCCACGGCGAATGGGACCGCCCAAAACATATACCATACGAACACAACCGAACGAGAAAATATTCACAACCCACACGTATGTCTACGGACCTCTAAACAAAACAACGAGAATTATATGACGGGACGGGCCCGCCGTACCCCCGAATAAACAAATACATATGCAACGGAAGAATATATACCAAAATATAGGCTCCGTAACAAAAGGAGCACTCAAGCAATGAGAATAGGTGTCCTAGGGTGGCGGATCACCGAAATGGGCATACTGCGGGCATGAAACGACCCCGAGAAGAAAGGGGTAGTACGGAATATGTCGAGTATGCAAAGCGAAATACGATAGAAATCGGAATCATAATCGAAATGTACGATTTAAAATAAGTATAATATCCGAAATACCAAAAGGTTTACTTTTAAAACACAAATCATGCATAGGGCTCCGGGAATATGGTTGTCCGCCCGTCATTGGCGCCATAACACAGCATAACACCAGAAGGTTTCATATCTCTGTAACTCTACATATCTCCATAACACATCATAACGCCATAATCGCAGCATAACACCAAAATATATAGGGTCCCCCACCTCTAGCGAGGGACTCGGTGAACCATAACACAGCATAACACCGGAATATAACATACTACGCACGACGATATAACCGGCCCGGGACTCGGCGAAAGATACAGAATGCACGAAGCGAGTGTGGGTAACCATATGCATAAAAATCATCATTGCGAGACTTAATAAATAAGTAAGTAATCACACTCGGGGTCGGGTGATAGTTATATCAAATTGGCCGTCACAAAGTTGTTGGAACTATAAAAGGAAGGTCGCGGGACCCACGGACTAGCATCAACCCAATCCGGGCCCGCCTATGGAAGACATAGTCATTATATGCTACGAATCTCCTACGGGCATATCGAGGGCGATCCGGCCCCGTTCTATCTACGAAAGTTACGGCCATTTTTAGACGTAGAACTCTTTTAAAGACAAAATCCTTATGCAATATTTGAAATCCAATCTTACCAAAGACATAGGGACCATAATATTACTACATTAAGAATGCCGACGCTAAGAGGTGAATAAGAATCGTAGACATGCTCGGATCGTAAGAGTGGAGTTTCCTCGAGGCTCGTGTCATAGCCTATTTACAACTAAGACATGCCAAAAGAAAGAAAGGTTAGGCTTTACATACCTCGTCCGCTCTCAAAGCTACTCCAAGCCTAAGTCTCGGGCTCCCCAAGATCTACAATAACGTCATTATAAACCAAACATTAGCTATAGGCATTTAGGAATTCAATTCCAAACTAGCACTTAATTCTACAGAAATTTGGGCAGCATTTCCCCTATAAATACAACAACCCCGAGAATTCAACTCGGCCAAATCATCAACAACAACACCAACAACCATGTTTACAACATCAACAATCAATTCGAAATGCGTTATAACGCTAATAACTCTTTTCTACATACTTTGATAACATTCCATTATATTCAATTCAACTACTTACATTCAAACCAACATCAACGCTCATACGTTCAATTACTAATCCGAGACCATTCAAACAATATTCAAGAACACTTTAACCAATTCACACAATATTTCAAACAACCAACCAAGGTACCACCTCACGAAACCACTCCAAACCCGAGAACAACACAATAACCCATTTCTCTCTTCCAAATTCATGAATTACACTAACAATCCACGCTTTAACAATGTCATTCTCATAACTATAAAAATTACATAAGAATCACGTTGGCCACTAAAACAGCCCACGACACTTTCAACTTCAATTTGAATCATTAAACTTCCATTATCAACATAGAATCCACACAACAACAACAACCAAAACACTAAATAAAATTAATTCATTCCTTGCCATACATGGGAAGCTATATTCGGCCACAACATCAACACCCAAGTTTCATGATTTCCATCCATTTCAACACACTACAACAACCAAACATGCTAAATGGAATTTAATCCATCACTCCCACACAACACACACACCTACACGGCTTAACTTCAATCATGCATATTTCCATAAGTTCATTCATTTCTACATACTACAACATGCATACATCATTCATAACATATAAAAACAAGATTAAACCTTACCTTTTCTTCTTAACTTCACAATTTGGCTAGGGTTGCAAATGATGAAAACAAATGGTTTGTTGATCCAAACAATAACTCCACGTTAACAAGGACCCTTCAATTAGTTGATTTGCTAGAAGAAACTATTTTTTTGATCAAGGTTCTTGGACTTCAATTTTTTTTGCCTATGGCCGAATACTCCCTCTTCTCTTTCTCCAAGCTTCTCAATTTTTCTCTAAGTGTTGAAGATGAAGACTATGGTCTACTTCATCATCTTTTATTACATATAATATATTTCCATGTGGATCTTGGCCCACACCCCACCTTGGTCGTCCACTTGGCCCCTTAAATTCATGAATTACAAGTTTCCATAATTCACTTCCATCCCCAAACTTTCCTTAATATTTCATGCTAATAGTACTTACAACAACTTGTGCATTAAAACAAAACCGAAAAATAGCCTCGTCCTTAACTTATCGCGGTTAGCTCGGATTATCCCAATGTACAAAATACGGGATATAACATCCTCCCCCCCTTTAGAACATTCGTCCTCGAATGTTAAACTAGTCCTACAGGGTCTTACAAGTATTTTTGGGGGAGTTTCTTTCATAGCTATCACATACAATTCATTCATCCATCAACATAACCAATTAAGGAATTTAGATTACCTGTAGGTCTCGGAAATAAGTGAGGATACTTCTTCTTCATCTCCTCCTCAGCTTCCCAGGTCATCTCCTCCCTGTTATTGTTTCGCCTTAACACCTTAACGGAAGCCGCATATTTATTACGCAACCTTCTCACCTGACGATCCAATATGGCTATAGGCTGCTCTTCGTAGGATAGCTCTTCTGTGACCTGGATATTATCTATGGGAAATATTCTGGAAGGGTCACTAATGCATTTGCGAAGCATAGACACATGGAATACTGGATGCACTGCTCCCAAATCAACTGGTAGATCTAATTCATAGGCAACCCTGCCTATCTTACGGATGACCTGATAAGGCCTAATATATCTCGGACTGAGCTTCCCTTTCTTGCTGAATCTCATAACACCCTTCATGGGTGACACTTTCAGGAATACCCAATCGCCAACCTGAAACTCTAAGTGTCGACGGCGATTATCTGCATATGACTTCTGTTGACTCTGGGCTGCTAACAACCGCTTCCGAATGAGTTTCACCTTATTCACTGCTTGCTGGATCATATCTGGGCCAATCAACTTAGTTTCACCAACATCGAACCAGCCAATCGGTGACCTCGTATTTCTGCCATACGAGCCTCATATGGTGCCATCTGATCTTTGGAGTGGTAGCTATTGTTATAAGCAAATTCAACGAGCGGTAAATGATCATCCCGGCTACCTCTCGAAATCAATAACACAGCCCGCAACATATCTTCCACCGTCCGAATAGTACGCTCGGCCGTCCGTCGACTCAAGGATGGAATGCCGTACTAAGACTCACTTGGGTCCCCAATCCTTCCCCGAAATGATCTCGTAAATTTACCGTAAACCGGGCACCTCCGTCGGGAGATGATAGATATGGGAACTCCGTGAAGTCTCACTATCTCCTTAATATATAACCGGCATAGTCCTCACCGAATAAGTACTCCCGATTTGAAGGAAATGGCCGATTTTGTCGGCCCTATCAACGATAACCCATATGGAGTCATACTTCCGGAGTCCGAGGTAAGCCTATAATAAAATCCATATTAATTATCTCCCACTTCCAAGTCGAAATCTCCATCTCCCGCAACAATCCACCGGCTTCGATGCTCGATCTTAACCTGCTGACAATTCGGGCACTGAGCAACGAACTCTGCTATGTCCTTTTTCATACCATCCCACCAGTACAAGCATCTGAGATCATGATACATCTTTGTTTCTCCCGGATGAACAGAATAACGGGCATAATGTGCCTCGCCCATGACCTGCCGCCGCAGCCCTGTTGTTATATCCCGTATTTTTGAACGTCGGATTATTTGTAAGCTAAGGTGGGGCCCACACGTTAAGATTTTTTTTGGAACATGTGACAAGTTATATGAATCACATATGTAAAGTTAAACACAACTCATGAAGGAACCCTTAGCTGGAATCAAAGTCGAAGCCCTCCAAACGAATATTGTTAAGAAAACGCTTTCGGGTGACCTGACTTTGAGGGGCAAAAACGGTATTATAAGTTTGTAATTTGGAAAAATACTAAGAAATAGAAGTTGTAGATAATTGAATTAGCTTTCCAACCATAGGTCGTGGGCCCTGTGTAACGACGGTACAAGGAGATAGGAACGTTTTAAGGTTAAAGGCCGATGCGTGCCCAACTCGGGGCCAACCGGGTTAGGCCCATGACAAAAAAAAAAAGAGAAGAAGAGCCCAATAGGGGGCCATCCGGCCATGGTCCATAAAAGGACCCACAAGCCCAAGTGAATTATCCATGTGATAATTAGATAAAAGGAATTATTTAATTGTCTTGAAACATATAGAAGTTTCAAGAAATAAGACAAGGAGAAAACAAAACAAGAAGAGCAAAAAATAGTAGGCCATTGAGCCATGCTCTTGAAATTTTGCCCCTTTGAAATCTTCTCCCAAAAATTAT
>NW_026726156.1:0-45784 GCF_029784015.1 Lycium ferocissimum
AAACGTGTTGGATTTGATGAACCGAATATTCAAACCATTCCTAGATATATTCGTTATTGTATTTATTGATGTTATTACGGTCTATTCACATTCGGAAGAGCATACGGACCATTTTGAGGATGGTACTTAGGGTGCTCCCACCGAGAAGTTGTATGCCACATTTTCTAAATTTCGGTTGACTTCGGTAGCATTCTTGGGGCATATTATTGGAGGTGACGGTATTTGGGTAGATACGCGAGAAGATTGAGGGTACGTAAAGACTTGGCCTAGACCTACGACACCTGCGAGTACGAAGTTTTACGGGAGCTAGCGGGATATTACGGGGAGATTCGTAGAGAAGTTTGTCTCGATTTCAGTGCCTTTAACAAGGCTAACTCAGAAGGCAGCTAAGTTCCAGTGGACTGATGCTTGTGACCAAAGCTTCCAGTTGCTGAAAGATAAGTTGACTACGGCTCTAGTTCTAACTCTTCCTGAGGGACCAGATGGCTATGTTATTTATTGTGATGCTTCAGGTGTTGGACTAGTGTGACACCTCGCATTTTGAGTCCTCGGGTATTTGAGACAGATAGGCGGAAAGTTAGGGCAAGGTCACTTTTGGTTTCGTTGTAAGGCGTAAGTCGTTGGAAAATATTATTAGTATGGAAATAATGAGAAAGACCGAGGGCAAAAATGGAAAATTTGCAAAATGGCATTTTGGTAATTTTGTGGAAAGACGAGGGACAAAATGGTAATTTTACATTAACTCTAGAAAAAGTCATGAAAGGAGGAAATCAAGAGAATTCTAGAAAAAGGAAAAAAATAAAGAAAAAGGAGGGAAATTTCTAGAGGGGCATGTGCCCCTCACATGACTCTTAAATATATATATATATATATATAAGTAAGTTGTCATCTTTTTAATGAAGAGAGAGAAAGAAAGAAAGAAAGAAAGAAAGAAGAGAATAAAAGAAGGAGAAAAACGGCAAAAATAGGGGGCCGAACCAGCCCCCCCCCCCCAAAGTTGATCATAAAAATTGTTTGTTCCAAGTTTTATACCAAGTGGAAGGTCCTTCGACGTGGAATAATTGTTGGAAGGAGAAAATTATTCGTTTTGCACAAAGAGCAAGCTAGCCGTGGGGATAAGAGGAAGGAAAGGTAAGATTTAATCTCATTTTTTATGTGTTGTGTATGATTTGTAGATGTTGTGAGATGTAGAAATGAAAGAAGTCTATGAAAATATGGTGTTATGTGTGAAGTAGTAGAGGTAGCCGTGCGTATGTGTGTGTGTGATTGTGTTGTGTTTTGGTTGTTGTTGTAATGTGTTGAAACAAATGAGGTTCATGGAATTATGCATGTTATAGTATATGGAAATATATGAAAAATCATGAATGAAGTTGTGTGAATTGTGGTGTGGCCGAATGGTGGCTAGTTGGTATGGAAGGAGTGGGTGAATTTGTGTAGTGTGTTGTTTGTTGTTGTAATGTCAAGAAATGGATGAGAAGTCATCAAAGTGTATGTGTTATGGTTGTGGTGGAAATGATCATATTTGGTAAGTTTTGGTAAAATGGTGTAGTTGGACATTTTGTTGTCGCCATTGTGAATTATGTAATATAAAGTGAAAACCGTTGTTTAGGTTAATGTGCATGTATGGCAATAAAATGTATGGTTGCGGGTTAGTAATGAATATGTGAGCGTTGGAATTGAATTGAATGTAAGTAGTATGTTATGGAATCGTAAGAAAAAGATTGAGAATGTTAGAATGCGTTTTGGGTTGAATATTGACATTTATGATTGAAAGTTTGGCCGGGTTGAATTCCGGATTGTTGTTAATGTTAATTTGGGCCGAGCCATATTCTCGGGATGGTGCGTTTACGGGGGGAGTGCCCGAAATTCGTACAGACGAGAACAAACTCAAGATTGGAATTCTAAAGCTTCATGAATAGTAACTGGCAAGCATGACCAAATCACAGGTTTTGGCGAACTTTGGACAAGGATTTGGAATAGCGTAAGCGGCAGAGAAGGTACGTAAGGCTTACCCCTTCCTTCTTTGGCATGTCATAGATGTGATAGGCTTGAATGTGTGCCTCGGGGGCTACTCTAACTCTAGAAATCTGAGTTTGAATTTAGTTATTATTTATTCAGTAGAATTGAACTAAATGAGTGCGTTTTTTGTAAGTAAATGTTTAAATGTTTGTAACTCTTAAAAATGGAACCGGAATGTCTTGTAACCTTTGAGGATGAACCAATGAAACATAATGACCACGTTTTTATGTTAGTTACCCGGCTTGATCCGATGTGGGCCCACAATCCCGAGACCTAAATGTATGGTACTATTTGCTTTAATTCCGTACGATAATTAATGGGAAGCGTTGGCTAATGTTCCGTGTTTGCTATAGGAATCCGGTAATGCGAGATATGAGTATTACGATTTGACCATTCGATATAGACACTCCGATCTGAATGAGGCGATATGAACACTCGATATAAAGCATTACGGTATGAATAGTTGGTATAAGTGTCTTGACATGAGTCATCCGATCCGAGTAATCGATATGAGAATCCTCGTAAGCCTCAATGACCTTTATGCACGATCTCGGATCGCTCGAAAGTCCGAAGAGGTTTCGGTATGTTAAATGCTATAACTCTCCGATGCTAACTCGGAAGACCCGAAACTTGTTTTGATTCCTCGGATGTTAATAAGCGTATGTATTCATCGAGTACGATTCTATATGCATATGTTTCGCACTACTCTGCTCGTGCGCGACTCAATGTATCTTTCCCGAGTCCCGGGCCAGGGCATGTTATGATCTCGTGTGTACGTTACGATACGATTCTGATTCACTGAGTCCCGGGCCAGGACATGTTATCGTGCACTTCTCTGCATTATTCACCGAGTCCCTCGTACTTGCGGGCCGGGACACGTTATTTGTATGTATTTATGATTTGATGGTACGGGGATGGTGGCCAGGATGGCATATTATGATTATTCACCGAGACCCGCAGTAGAGGGCGGGACACGTTATGTATACTTGGCACATGATTCGATATGCATGATTCTACTTCACCGAGTCCCAACGAGAGGGCCGGGACACGTTATTTGCATATATGACTTATGAATACGATATATGATCCTGTTACCGAGTCCCTCCTCAGAGGGCCGGGACACGTTATATGCATCTGTGATCCATGACTTTGACATACATTTATGAGTCTATCCACCGAGTCCCTCACGGGAGGGCCGGGACATGTTACTCTGACACATCTCTGTACGTCTGACTCTGAATACGAATCTGTCTGACATATCTCTGCACGTCTGACTCTGAGTATGAATCTGTCTGACATATCTCTGTACATCTGACTCTGAACACGGATCTGTTCGATATACCTCTGTACGATTTGCACCTCTTTGGATATGCGGTCTGTGATCACAAAATGAGCATTTTGATACTCTGCTTGACCCATTTATTTTTACGTATACTTTTGACATAAGAAACAGGTATGTGTGGGTTGTGTACGACGGGTATGCATACGCTATTCGAGTATGTATGTACCGATAGTTTTGTCTGTTTCGATTATAGGTCCGTTTCTCGTATTGCATGTCTTACGTACTCAGTACATTTTCCGTACTGACCCCCTGTCTTCGGGGGCTGCGTTTCATGCCGCGCAGGTACTCCCAGATGAGTTGAAGTTCTTGCAGAAGGTGTTCCAGCGAAGATGGCAAGCTCTACTTTCCCGGAGCACTGCCAAGTCAGAGTTTGTCTGTTATGATTTCTGGATCTGTGATAGAGGCTTTGCAGACAGCGTCGTGGGTGTGGTATCTTGGTGCATCGTCGGCGGCTCCTTTGACCGATATGTCGGTCTGTGTTATGTAGTTAATTTTGTATAATCACAGATTTTGTAAAGTTTGAAAGCTTCATTGTGTATTTTAAGATTACTCAGTATTGAGTTTGAAAAAAAAATTTGATGTGTGCAATAGGAGTCTGCGGGTTCGCTCGACCTTAGATCGAGGTCGGGTGCCCATCACGTCCCTCGGAAATTGGGGCGTGACAACTAGGTTGTGTATTGATGCAGCATGGCAGCGTTATAGCCTATGCCTCTCGATAGCTCAGAAAGCATGAAAAGAATTATCCTACTCATGATCTGGAGTTAGCAGCGGTAATTCATGCCTTGAAGATATGGAGGCATTATTTATATGATTTTCATGTTGATATTTATACGGATCATAAGAGTCTCCAATATATCTTTAAACAGAAGGAGTTGAATTTACGACTGAGACGGTGGTTAGAGTTGCTAAAGGATTATGATGTTGATATTCTATACCATCCGGGGAAAGCAAATGTTGTAGCGAGATGCTCTTAGTCGTAAATCTATGGGTAGCTTGGCGGACGTGCAATCGAAAGGAAGGAGATAGTTCGTGAGATTTACCGGCTAGCTAACCTTGAGTCCGTTTGGCTAATTTTGGAGATAGTGGAGTTTCGTTCGAGAAGTTCTTTGAGTCCTCTATCATAGAAGAGGTAAAGAGACGCCGATACGAGGACCGTTGCAGTACAGTATAGAGATACAGCTCTTCAAAAGGAGAAGACCCCGTTCGAGGTTACACCTGACGGAGTGCTACGGTGTGGGGGTAGATTATGTGTACCTGAGGTTGCAGGGCTACGACGGTAGGTTATGGAAGAGGCACACTATGCCCGTTATTCTGTTCATCCAGGGTCAACAAAGATGTATCATGACCTCAGATATTTATATTGGTGGGATGGCATGAAAAGGGACATAGCGGAGTTTGTTGCTCAGTGCCCGAATTGTCAACAGGTTAAGGTCGAGCATCAGAAGCACGGTGGGTTATTACGAAGAGATAGAGATCCCAAATTGGAAATGGGAAGTAATTAATATGGACTTCATTACAGGCTTACCTCGCACTCAACGGAAGTATAACTTGAAATGGGTTATTATGGATAGGCTGACAAAATCAGCCCATTTTCTTCCAGTCAGGACTACTTATTCAGCTGAAGACTATGCGAGGTTATACATCAGGGAGATAGTGAGACTTCATGGAGTTCCCACATCTATTATATCGGACAGAGGGGCTCAATTTACAGCTAACTTCTGGAGATCATTCCAGAAGGGATTGGGGACACAGGTGAGTCTTAGCACAGCATTTCACCCTCGGAGCGACGGACGCCGAGCGTACTATTCGGACGCTAGAAGATATGTTCCTGTATTATTGACTTCGAGGAGGTAGGCCCGGGACGATCATTTGCCACTTATTGAGTTTGCTTATAATAATAGCTACCATTCTAGTATCCAGATGGCATCGTACGAGGCCTTATATGGGAGGAAGTGCAGGTCACCTATCGGTTGGTTCGATGTAGGCGAGACTAAGTTAATCGGCCCAGACATGATCCAACAAGCTGTTGATAAGGTGAAGCTCATTCAGGAGAGATTATTAGCAGCCCAGAGTCGACAGAAGTCATATGCAGATAATCGACGTCGACACTTAGAGTTTCAGATTGGTGATTGGGTGTTCCTGAAGGTATCACCCATGAAGGGTGTGATGAGATTCGGCAAGAAGGGGAAGCTTAGCCCAAGATATATTGGGCCTTATCAAATTATTCGTAGGGTAGGTAAGGTTGCCTATGAGTTGGACCTACCATCTGATTTGGAAGCAGTACGTCCAGTCTTTCATGTATCAATCTTTGCGTAAATGTATTGGTGACCCTCCTAGAGTATTCCCTGTAGATGATGTTCAGGTAACAGAGGAGTTGTCTTATGAGGAAAGCCCCATAGCTATACTTGATTGCCAAGTTAGAAGATTACGTACTAAGGATGTGGTTTCCGTCAAAGTATTGTGGCGAAATAATAATAGGGAAGAGGTGACCTGGGAAGCCGAAGACGAAATGAAGAATAAGTATCCTTACTTGTTCCCTATGCCTGCAGGTAATTTAATTCTTTATTTGACTATATTAATTGGTAAATGAGACTATATTATATTGTGGCCTTATAAGGCATCTGTGGGTTGCTGAATGCAGGTTGGTAGATATAGTTATAGAGGAGACTCTACCGAAATTTTTATAAGACTTTATAGAATAGTTCAACATTCGAGGATGAATGTTTGTTTTAGAGGGGAAGGATGTTACACCCCGTAAGAGTCCGTGCTACTTGACTCAAGACAAGAATGAATTAGTTAAGAAAGTTCAAGGAAAGTTAATCGAGTTAGTAAGAATATCGTTATATATATGGTTGCCTTAAGTATCCCAAGGTGACATGGTAACATAAAGGATTTGAAATCGTGTTATGAGTACGTATACGAGGTAATATGAGTGCCCTTTTAAAGTATTTGAGATTATTAGTAATGAGATAGGAGATGGACAAAAGATATGAATATACTTTTGCGATTGGAGTTTCGTCGAAACTTTGTGAGTTCTCTAGTTATGTTTAAGGTTATTGTGATTCTCAGGAAATTTTTATAAGACTCTATAGACTAGTTCAACATTCAAGGACGAATGTTTTTTTTAGAGGGGAAGGATGTTACACCCAGAGAGTCCGTGCTACTTGACTCAAGACAAGAATGAATGAGTTAAGAAAGTTCAAGGAAAGTTAATTGAGTTAGTAAGAATATCGTTATATATATGGTTGCCTTAAGTATCCCAAGGTGACATGGTAACATAAAAGATTTGAAATCGTGTTATGAGTACGTATACGAGGTAATATGAGTGCCCTTTTAAAGTATTTGAGATTATTAGTAATGAGATAGAAGATGGACAAAAGATATGAATATACTTTTGTGATTGGAGTTTCGTCGAAGCTTTGTGAGTTCTCTAGTTATGTTTAAGGTTATTGTGATTCTCCGGACCCTTTGAGACGTGTGTATGGATTGTTATGGATGTATATGAGTATGTATATGTATGTATAAGAGGTTACATGAGGGTTGGAAGAGGATTAGAAGTTAAACGAAATGAATCGGAACAACTTCAGTAAAATCTCGGACCCGATTTTAGCCCATATTGTTGGAGGCATATCTCCTAGTATATGAGGAGTTTTAAGGTATTTCAAAAGCCTAAAATGGAGTTCATCAAGTCTAGTTTCTAACGCAACAAACCGCTCATCAAAATGATATCGGGATAAGGGGTTATGGTCGATGCAAGTTGGGCTGGCGGGGCAGCAAGTTGAGACCCGACCCAACCATTTGTATTTCGGCCCATGAGGCCCATTAAACTTAATATATAAGTCACCACTTTGCCCTATATCACTTCACACGACCTAAAACAGATCCAAGAACCCTTATGCTCTCTCCCAAACCCCCTTTCTAATTGAGCCATCATATAAACTAAATCCTAGCCCCTTGACATGAGATTAGTTAAAAAGAAGTTGTAGCCTACGTTCTGTTTGTGTTGTTAAGCTAGCAGCTGGAAAGAGGAAATAGATTCTTGAAGATTCTGATTGTTAAAGGTAAGTTCGACCTCCTATTCATGTTATTAAGTTGGATTAAAGGTTTAACATGGTGTATACGTGAAGGACATGTTGATATACAAGCGATATATGGACTTAGATGTTATTGTAAGTTGGGGGCTGTTTGGTATCATTTTCGTAGCTGTTTTGTGATGATATTTTGGGGCTGTTTTGTATGATTTTCGTGGCTGTTTTGTGATGATATTTTGGGGCTGTTTGGTATGATTTTCGCAGCTGTTTTGTGATGATATTTTGGGGCTGTTTGGTACAATTTTTGTGGCTGTTTTGTGATAATATTTTGGGGCTGTTTGGTATGATTTTTTGTGGCTGCATGTGTTCTTGATATTGTTGTGATAATTTTGGGCTGTTGGTGAGTTGGGACGGAGTAAGAAAAACAAGGGAAATGTTGCCGGATTTTCGTTAGATTGTTTGTTAGCTTATAATGAGTAGTAAAGAATGACTTTCATCTAATTGTGGCGTAATTATTGCCTTGTTATAGATTACAAACTTGGACAGTAGATTTTAGACGAATAGACGCGCTTCAAGGTATGTAAAGCTATCCCTTCCTTCTTTTTGGCATGAATTACATAAACAAGCGAACGATGAACATACATGACTCCAATGAATTCTAGTTCTCAATAGTACTTGACATGGTAGTTGTCTTTGATTCTCCAGTGTTGGTTCATTCTAATTATTCTATTGAGTCTCAGATGATGATTTAATTTGTATATGGTTACTCATGATATTCTACTCGTGCATGCTGTTAATATATCATTCACCAAGTCCCGGGCCGGGTATGTATTCGTGCACAGTTTCATTGCATTGTTCACCGAGTCCCTCACTAGAGGGCCGGGTACGGTATATATATATATATATATATATATACCGATATATATATATATATATATATGGTATATATGTATATGATTTCATTCATCGAGTCCCATAATGGGCCGGGTACGGTATATTATATAGATATGCATAACTCTCTTCACATAAGGCACAGGTGCATTAGTATCTTTGATTATCATACTTGCCTCCTGTCATCTTTTATTAAGTCATGATCTTCTTTATTGTATTTCATGCTTTATATAGTCAGTACATTTCTCGTACTGACCCCCTTTCTTCGGGGGCTGCGTTTCATGCCCGCAGGTACATACACTCAGTTTGGTGATCCTCCAGCCTAGGACTTCTGCTCGGTATTTGTTTGGAGAGCTCCATTGTTCGGAGCCTAAGTCATTTTGGTACAGATCCTTTGATATAGACTTATACATATCCAGGGGTACGGCGGGGCCCTGTCCCGTCATATTTCGCTATTATACTCTTAGAGGTCCGTAGACATGTGTGGGTTGTATATAGGTTTTGGGTCAACTATATCGATATAGTTCATTTTGGATATTTTCGCATATAGTGGCAGCCTTGTCGGCTTGCATATTATGTTATGTTTTGGTTAGCTGTGACTCCTCAGGAGACAGGTTCGTTATGATATATGACGTTATGAGTCTATAGCTTGCTTTTACAAATTTTCGTATTGTCCTTAGTTTCAGTTTGACTATATCTAACAGGTTCGTATACGAGTGTCCAACTCGGGCACTAGTCACGGCTCATCGGGTTGGGTCGTGACACTCGGGTGGCAAATAATGACGAAGGAAGGCATCTACAAGTTCCTGCCAAACCGGGGGAGGTGCATTTTCCTTCCTTGAAGCTATCCAATTATTATGCCATAGAACGGAGACATCGCGCAATCTATAAGATGCTAACTCCACTGACTCTGTATCGGAAGCATGTATAATCCTCAGCGTGCTCAACATCTCGTCTATAAAACCTTGCAGGTCTTCATCCGACTTTGACCCAAAAAATTCCGGCGGGTTCAAACTCATAAAATCACGTGCTCTAGCAGTAGTGTCTCTATCACCCGGACCTGCACTCTGCCGTTGAGCCTGGGAGGCAACTAGCTGTGTCAACAACTGAATGGCTTCGGTCATCTGTTGACTCGAAGCACCCGGTGGAGGGACAGGAGGCACTGGAACTGGAGCTGGAGCCCCTTCATGCTCCTCTGAAACAGGCGGAGTGTGAGAGGTATGAGATGGGGCCTCATTATGGGATTCACCTTCCTCTGTATTCGTTAGTGGCTCCCTTTCCATCCGCCTTACTTTCGTGGCCTTGCCCTTCTGGGCGGCTGTTGCTTTTCTCTTTACCGGCATCACCGAAATCATAACGCACAATTAGGAAAAGAAAAATCTTATAACATAGCTCTATCGCACGATCTAATAAGAAGAAAGACAGTCATTTTTCTTAAATGCCCCGCAGCCTCTTGTTTATAAGTGTGGCGCGCTTCACACCCATAAACAAGACTCTACTGGACACGGCTCGTAGACACACCCTAGGACAGAACTGCTCTGATACCAATCTTGTCACGACCCGACTAGGGGCCATGACGGGTACCCGAGGCTAACTACCGAGCACCACTCATTATACCAACCATCGTACCCAACCCGCACACATATAATCACTAAGGCGATATATATATATATATATATATATATATATATATATATATATATATATATATATATATATATATATATATATACACCCACACATAAGCCCTCACGGCTACAAAATAATATACAACAATTTACATTGGGGTGATCATAAGACATCTACTACCCACATATATGTATCTACGAGCCTCTAACTGGAGCACTGAACATAAGGACGGGATAGGACCCCGTCGTGCCCGAATATGTACACAAAAGAAAATATATCAAAGACCTGCACCTCCGGAGTAGGGAAGTGCTTCTGTGTAAGCTGATCTGGCTCTTAAAAATCTGGGCCGTCTCCTTGTCTACTTGTGGGCATGAACACAACATCCATAAAAGAAAAGGAAGTCAGTACGAACTTTGTAATGAGTATGTAAGACATGAAAGGTAATACCAACAATCATAAATAAGTAAAGAAATAGGGAGTAGATAAGTAACCTGTACCGACTGTCCTTTAAGGTTAAACCATGCATGTTAACTTCCTTTAGTATTCGCATATACACATACATACATATTTGCTGATGCTGCGGCACGTGCAACCCAATTATTATATCATATACTCATTGTACTTACGTATCTCTCTCTCTCGTATATATATATATATATATATATATATATATATATATATATATATATATATATATATATATATATATATATATATATATATATATATATATATATATATGTGTGTGTGTGTGTGTGTGTGTGTGTGTGTGTGTGTGTGTGCCGCGAACGAACGGCCCAATCCATATGCTATATCATCATTATATACATATATGCATTGTCACAGAGCGAACGACCCGATCCATTTATTCAAGTATCCCGCGTCTGGGCATCCCGCGTCCGGGACGATATCATAATGTGCCAGCTGATCAGGTGGTTACGCGTATATAATGCCTCATCCTTTTCCCCGTATCCCATACATGCATATTCATATATCCATTTATATATACATATCATATACTACAAAAACATATATGAGAGCTCAAGCAATAGTTACGGTTATATCGGAGTGACGTAAGGTCGGTAACCTCCGATTATGTTATGGGACATTTATCATCACTGAGTCTCACCTTGGAGGAACTAAAGTCATGAGGTGAGATAGTCAACAATGAGTATCATCAAGAAAATTATACGAGGGAATCATCATCATCATAAAGCATATATCATCTCCTTCTCATAGGAAACTATTAATACCCTTTAGTGTTCGTCTTTTGGAATATAAGAAGGTCATGGGAATTACGTAAAGAAATCACAATATATAAGAATCATGCCTCTGAAGGAAGGGTTAGTCTTACATCCCTTTATATCTTTTTAACTCTATTGCCTATCTGCTTGCCTTTTGACCTCGCGATTCTACCTTTAAGGGAATTTGTACTAAGATTAGACAACTGGAAACATACTTAAGCTTAAGCTAAAGCAAATAAGAGTTAATGAAAATTTGGCAATATTCCCTTTGTTTCGACAACTTCTTCCATAAAATAAGACAACCCTCAAACACCAATAAGAACACCCATAATAAAATAATCCATAAATTCTTCAAGTTAAGCATTGTTTACTTCTTAAATCCACCTTCAAAATCATCCATAACCATACCTATAACACAACACCATATTCATTCTCATAATACTCCTTTAACATCATTTGTATTATCCACCACAAGATTGTACTCATAACATGTCAAGAACTATTATTAAGTCAAGTTACTATTCAAGAATATCAATATTTCCATATTTGATCTCTAAACTCTACTCTCTTCCATAATCCAAGTCTTTTAACCACTCATTATTCTTAATAACATGATTTGAACATAACACTCACCTTTGATGATGTAGGAATGGACTTTGGATGTAAATACTTCACTTGGAGAAAACTCCACTTCAATACAAAAGGAATTCTTGATCTCTACAAACCCTGGTGAGCACCCATACACTTGATTTCCTTGATTATTGGTGTTTGATCCTTGATTTCCCTTGGATTTGTGATGATATGACGAGAGAAATATTCTAGAACCTTCAGGACTTAGAGAGAGAATGAAATCTGAAAATTTTGGACAAGGGTCATCTATTTATAGCTGGAACCAGAGAGTCAGTTCGACGGCCAGGTCGACGGTCCCGTCGACGTGTCGACGGTCCGTCGACTTGCACCTTTGAATCTCTGATTACAGAAACCTGTTGACGGTCGGGTCGACTGTCCCATCGAGGGGTCGACGATCCCATTGATGTGTCAACGGTCCGTCAACTTGGCCCGTCGATTGGCGCCTGCAAGTCTTAGTCTGTAGAAACATATTGACGGTGCATAGTGATGGTCCGTCGACATGTCGACGGCCTGCCGGCACTGACTGGTGTCTGCAGAATTTCTTGAATCCGTTCAGATTGCGTCGATTCGATTTGTTCAACTTCTAAACCTGTAAATCACTAGGAATACCTACTGGTACATTTTATTCGGGGTAAGATATTCTCTACATTAACTTTCTCCAACAAGCTTTCTTCTCTTTTTCCTCAAATGTCTTTGGAATCTTAATTAGAATCATTAAGTATCCCTTCTTACTAGTAGGGACATCATATACACCTTAACTTACGTTGGCCTATTCACCGCACAACGACATGAAATTTTTCAAGGGGTAACACATATGATAGAAAGTGAAATATGAAAGTCATCTCTAGGCTTTGTGTGGAGTAGCTAGTTTATGGAAGTCACCTCTAGTCTTTGTGCGAAGTGAATGGTACATTGTAAAGACCTGTTTGGTCGTTATTGCATTTTCGACCCTTTTAACCCTTTCCCAAGCTTAGTTAGATCCCTTTTGACCCCTTCTTGGAACTTGAATAAAACTTCATTAACCATCTAAGGGGCCTTATAGCTTCCCCTCAAGGTAATGCTAAGACATGCATAACTCAAATGATATGTAAACTTCCCAAACCATAACTCAACTTCTAATCTTTCAACAAACTTACTTTCGTCGCTTCATATGACTCTGAAACCTTAAGGTACATACTTGGAATTGTTGGATAACATTCTTAACCTTATAAGGGCTTCATATGCACTTTAATCATGCGCTAGTTTACTCGTAATGCAAACGACAAGAAATTTTCAAGATGTAACATATAGAACACTATCCTCGTATCACATCAACAAGTAAGGTACTACAATATCACAATCAAGATGTAACGATAGTCCCCAATATCTACCATCATCACGCGGTATCAATCCAACAACAATAGAACAATCAGGTCACAAGACAACGGGGTGGCTAGCCCCAATCCCGCAACAGGGCCCAACCCAAGACAATAGCTAACCCAACTTCATACCCAAAGGTTTATATGCATTCTCCGACAATATTATCTAAATATATACTTCACTACACGAAGTATCACTAACGGTAAGCCATCACCTACCTGGATGGCCGAACAACAATACACCAACAATCAGTCCTTAGTCTTGCCCTTCCGCTGAGCCTCAAGATCAAGAAAGTCTAGGCATATTTGAAATCTAGATTAGAAACCATGAAAATCGATGTCTATATTGCTATCATTCAAATTAGGTCAAAACCCAACCTTAGAATTTGGGGAAACGGGACCCACAAGGTCAAAACGGAAAATTCGGGGGTAAAATATCCAATACAACACTAGGTGATCAAAACTCATCAACTAATTGCTAAATTATCTCAAGGATTCATCCAATTTCAAAATTCAAGCAAAACCTCCAATTTTGGGTATAAACCCTAACTCTTAGATCAAGAATTTAACACTAACAATGGAAGATATATGAGTAACAACCTTAGATACATCATAATCTAGCATAAACCCAATCAATTTCATCATTACAAAGCCTAGATAGAAAATCCATCAAACCCACTTTTAATCTTCCATTACTAATGAACTAACAAGGAAAAGGGATTCCAACATGATTTGGAATAATGAATTAGCAAGAAGGTTAGGAGGACGTACCACCAAGAATCTTCTCCAAGAAACCTCTAGAATTGCTCCCAATATGAGCCACTTTCGGACTAACAATGAATGAAAAGACTTGGGGTTTTATATCATTAATTACCCCAGTCACTGCCTGTTCACCTCTTCCGCGGTCACTAATATGACTTCAGCGTCGCCGCCTCAGCAGTCATACCTAAATGGCACAGCCGCTTCAGTGGCAGGGTGACCGCTATAGCTGTACCGCTGCCGCGATGCTGGTGCCGCCACAGCTGGCACTAGACACCAAAAAACCATTCCAATTTCCACAACTAAACCCGAATTTTCGACTAGCTCCCGAGACTATTTGCTCACAACCTATATGCACAGACACACATAAAACACGCTACAAACACACTCGTGGCCTTAAAACACGCCACTGCAGTTGGGTATGGATAACACCGAGCCTTGTTATGGCTGGGTATGAATGACACCGAACCTATATGATCGGGTATGGTATCATTATATGTGGATGTATGAGATGTTTGGTTCAAATAAAGGTTAAGTAGGCATAACAAACGTTTTAAGAGTTATAAACGATTCATTTATCTCATGTTATTCTTCATACTTGTATCATGTTATTATCCATGCCTTACATACTCAGTACATTGTTCGTACTGACGTCCTTTTATTTGTGGACACTGCGTTCATGCCCGCAGGTAGATAGGGAGACAGACCAGACCAGTAGGCTACTTCTTCAGTGATTGCATTGAGGCACTCCATTTGATCCGGAGCCGAGATAGTTGGTATTATTCTTTTGGTGTACATATATGGGCATGGCTAGGTCCTATCTTGTCTTTATGACATTATGTACTCTTCTTAGAGGATCGTAGACAGTTGTGTATAGTTAGGTATCTCTTAGCCTTGTCAGCTCATACTGTGTATATAATTTTGATAGCCTTGTCGGCCTGTATATATGTGGTCATAGTTGATGATGTTTGCAGAAAATGGTGCCTTAGCCGATGGAAATTGTGTTATTGATGCATGGTAATTATGAGATAGCCATAAGGCTCACATAGATATGATTACAAAAGTATGATGATGGGTGCTCGACAGTTGGCCTCGGGTGCCCGTCATGGCCTCTGACAGGGTACCGTGACAAAAGTGTTATAGGCGATTCGTCTTAGGGTGTGTCTGTAGCCGTGTCCGGAAGTCTTTTTTATGGGTGTGTTGTGCGCCACACTTAGAAACTGGAGGCTGCGGGCATTTTGGAATGAATGACATTCTTTTTCATCATAAATCGTGCGATAGAGCCATGATATAAGAGTTTCTTTTTCCTTAACGGTGTGTTACGTTTTTAGCGATGCCTGTGAAGAGAAAAGGCTTTATGTGCCAAAAGAAGCGAAGACGGTACGCGGGGAAGGCGGACGAAAGTGCCGCCGACAGTAGGTATAGAGGAGGATGAGTCCCAAAATGAGGTTTCATCTCGGTCGCCTCACTCACCTCTTACATTAGAGGAACATGAGGGAGCCTCAGCTCCATCTCCAACACCTCTATTTCCTCCACCAGATGCCTCAGGCCAAGAAGTGGAAGAGGCTATCTAATTGCTGACTCGGTTAGTCGCCGCTCAGGACCAGCGGCAAGGTACCAGTCATGGTGATAAGGCGGTCAGTGCGCAGCCTATGATTTTATTAGTTTGAATCCCCCAAAATTCCTTGGCTCAAAATTGGATGAGGATCCGCAGGGCTTTATAGACGGAATGTTGAGAACATTGCAGGTGATACATAGTTCAGATGTTGAATCGGCAGAGTTGGCCTCTTATAGATTACGGGATGTTGCATCCATTGGTATATGATTTGGATGTCTTCTAGAGGAGTCAATGCACCCCCGCCAATATGGCAAGAGTTTGTGGATGCCTTCCTCCGACATTATTTGGCGCCAGAGGTGCGACGGGCCAGAGCTGATAAGTTCTTGAATCTTCAACAGGGAAGTATGAGTGCTCTAGAGTATAACCTCCATTTTAATTCTTTGGCTAGGTATGCTCCGGCCATGATAGCAGATATGGGAGATCGTGTGCACCGATTTGTGAGTGGCTTAGGGCCACATTTAATGGATAAGTGCTTGATAGCCTCACTCCAAGATGGTATGGACATTTCTCGCATTCAGGCCTATGCCCAGAATTTAGAGGAACGACAACAACAGCAAAGAAGTGAGCGTGAGCATGATAGGGGATAAAGTAAAAGGGATAGATCTTCGGGTCCGGCTGGTGAGTTCAGAGGAGGGCAAAGGCAATAGTATTCTAGGCACTCATGCCATTTAGCGACTAGTGCACCTCCACGATATGCAAGCCAGAGATTTGATAGACCTATGCACTCTGGACCAGGTTAGGGCTTTAGAGCTTCGGGGTCTCAGTATAGAGGCGATTCAGGATAGGCGAGATCACCCTTACCGCGATGTGCTCAATACGGTAAGCTATATTGGGGATAATTTGTTATAGCCCGTATTTCGTACGTTCGGATAATTCGGGATAATTGCGAGAAGTTAAAGGCAAGATTATTTCCAAAATTATTTTAATGTACAAGTTGGTTATGAATATTATTTATGAACATTGGTAGTATGGAAATGTTGGGAGAGGCCAAGGGTAAAAAAGAGAAATTTGCAAAATGGCCGATGAAAATAATGTGGAAGGCTAGGGGCAAAATGGTAATATTGAGGAAAGTCGAGGGGCAAAATGGAAATTTCACTAAAGGGTTCATGAAAGTTCTAAAAGGGCCTATTGGCCATGTGAAAAAAAAAAAGAGAAAAGAAAGGAGAAAAGATGACAAAAATAAGTCATCTTTTATTTTAGAAAATTTTTCAAGAAAAGAAAAGGAAAATTCTAGAAAAATGTAGAGAGAGGGCATGTGCCCCTCACATGATTTGGAAGAAGATATATATATAAGAGGGGTTCATCTTTTGAATCAAGAATTTGGAGAGAAAGAAAGAAAGAAAGAAAGGAAAAAAAAAAGAAGGGAATTCGGCCAAACAAGGCCAAGAGAGAGTGAAGGAGAAAAATATTTTTCTTCAAGTATTCCTACCAATTGGAGGGTCCTCATGACATGGAAGAGTTGTTGGAGCAAGTAGAACACATATTCTTGCAAAAGTTATAATTCTAGCTAAGTGTGGAAGTTGAAGGAAAAAGGTAAGAATTCATTTTTTTTATATGTTATGAATGGTTTGGTATGTTGTAGTATGTGGAAATGAATGGAATTCATGGAAATATGAAAGTTGTGGGTGTTGACGTGTGTGTGTGATATTGTGCTAAAAGATTGAATTAATTTTATGTAGTGTGTTGGTTTTTGTTGTAATGTATAGGAAAAGATGGAAAGTCATAAAATATGTTGTTGTTGTGGTGTGGCCGAATGGGGTGTGGTTTGACAAGCCATGGTGATTTAATTCTATTTGGTATTTTGGTTGTTGTGTTGTGGATTTTATGTTGCTAGTAAAAGCTTAATGATCTTAATGAAATTGTAGTAGTTGGAGACTTGTTTTAGAAGCTTATGTAAATTGAATGAAATGTTCTTGCATGCATGGAAGATAATGTTGTTAGTGTGGTATTGTTAATATGATCTTGTTAGCGTGGAGTTCATGAATTTGGAAGAAATGTATTGTTATTGGTTTTATTGGAGTTGGAGGGTGTTGGATGGATTAGTATGTTGATTGAATCGTTTTGAAAGTCAGGTGAATTGAATTGAATTGAATTGAATGTTGAAGTGTTGCTAGAATAATTGTTGGTATTGTTGATAGTTTGGCCGGGTTGAATTCCCTTATTGTTGTTGATGATTTGGGCCAAGTAAGACTCTCGGGGATGGTGTATTTACAGGGGAGATCTTTGCACCATTTCGGCAGATCATAAGTGAATTTATTTGAAAAATCAAGACAAGTGTGCTTAGTAATGAATCTAATGGTTGCATCAATTTTCTTGAATGTAGAATAGCGGTAGCGAGCTTGGACAATTAAGCGTAGCTAGTTGGTCGTGAGACAGGTATGTTAAGGTTCGTCCCTTTTCCTCCTATGGCATGAATCATACGTTGCGATTTTATAAATGCTCCCATAACGTCCTTATTTTCAAAAGTTAGAAGTTATGATTTCAAAGCATGATTTTCCTTCCTAAAAGTTTATGAATGTTTTCCAAAATATTCATTTTTCTCCAAAAATCAAGTTTGATGATTTTGAAAGCTTTTATGACTAAAACGACGAACATGATTTTATGATGACAAGGATGATGCCAGATATGAGGAAATGTCTATGATGAATACGTCAAGGATATGTTCTTACCATGAACATGACGATATGGAATGTTAAGCTATTTCTTGGATAATGACTTTTTTTAAAGGTTCCAAAGTATATGAAACGATATGTTATAATCCTGTTTTATGTTTCCCGTGAAGTTACTCTTCATTGATAGTCTCGCCTTTATTGTCCTAGTTCCTTCAAGGTGAGGCAAAGCGCCCATGGTTATTCCATAACATCGCCCGGAGGGTTACCGACCTTACGTCACTCCGATAGGTACATGACTTTCCTTGGGCTCTCATGCATGCTAAATATGTACATGGGGGGAGGGAGGGGATACATGGGGATATGGGAAAGGGACACATGTTGCGCTACGGAAGCGCGTTGCCACACGGTCGGGCCGGCGTTATCATCCGGACGCGGGATGCCCGGACGCGGGATATATGGGTGAGCCGACGTATTTCGGCGCTATGTGGGTGAGCTGACTTGTTCGGCGCTATGACATGATATGACCGGATAAGCATGCGGCATCCGCCCTCGCAGCGTTCACATGTACGAGTTACGGGTTTACATGACATGATCCATATGTACGGAGTTCTGACTTTACATGATATGTTCCATACGTACGGAGTTACGTTTTACATGTGACATGTTCCATATGTACAGCTTACTCCCTTACACATGATATGTCTCATATGTACAGGATACTCTCTCTCACATGATATGCTCTACATCTCCATACTGTTGTTGCACATGATTACGTCTCTTTCTATGTTACCATCCATGCCTTGCATACTCAGTACATTGCTCGTACTGACGCCCCTTTTTGTGGGCGCTGCGTTTTATGCCGCGCAGGTACACTCAGACAAGTAAGAGCTATTGCGAGAAGACGTTCCAGCGGAGTTGGTAGACTCCATTTGTACCGGAGTGCCGCCGAGTCGATTATATGTCTTTGTGCGGTTGTTCGAAGTTAGAGACTTTGCGAGACGAGTCGTGGGTCCAGTGTCGGTTTGAAAACGGCCCCACTAGCCGATATGTTTTATTATACATTATGTTATAAAGTCTTTACGCTACGCATCGTGTTTAATTTGAGAAACGATAAAAAGATTTTGAAAATTTTACTATGTATTTTACTTTCATTTGATTTAAGAATTCAAAGAGAATATGTGTGTAATAAGAGTCCGCGGGTTCGCTCGGCTCCGAATATGGGGTCGGGCGCCCATCACACCCTAGTAAGATCGGGGTGTGACATAATTCTGATTAGGTTTAGATGTTTGCTATGCCTGCGGTTAGCCAGGCCTTATCATGCGTGACTGTCCATCGATAGGTGGAAAGGGTAGGTTCCAGGCCACAGGATCAGTAGTTGGTTTTTCATCATCTATACGCCCTCTGGGAAAAGGCTCACAGATACCAGCTGGCCGTGGTAGAGGCAGAGGAGGAGCACCCAGTTCTAGTGGTCCTCAGCGCCATATTTATGCTCTGGCAGGGCGACAGGATCTTGAGTCCTCCCCCGATGTTGTCACAGGTATATTGCCGGTATTTTCTCATGATGTCTATGCATTGATTGATCCGGGTTCTATATTGTCATATATTACTCCCTATATTGTTGATCGTATTGGGGTAAAACCTAAGCCAATTAAGCCTTTTGAAGTGTCTACACCCATCAGTGACCCAGTGATAGCTAGTCTGGTCTATTAAAATTGTGTAGTGGTGATTTGTGACCATCATACTATGGCTGACCTACATGAGTTGAAAATGGTAGATTTTGATGTCATTATGGGTATGGATTTGTTGGCTTCTTGCTATGCCAATGTTGATTTTAGAACCAAAATGGTTCGTTTCCAGTTTTCGGGAGAACCAGTTTTAGAATGGAAGTGAAATGCAGCGTCTCCAAGAGGTAGATTTATTTCCTATCTCAAGGAAAGGAAAATGATTGTAAAAGGTTATATTTATCATTTAGTTCGGGTTCATTTAAATCTATCCCTGTGGTGAATGAGTTTCCGGATGTATTCCCGGATGAGCTTCCAGGCCTTCCACCCAAGCGAGAGATCGATTTCACTATTGATGTGTTACCGAATACTAAGCCCATATCTATTCCTCCCTATAGAATGGCTCCTGCAGAGTTGAAAGAGTTGAAGGAGCAATTGAAGGATTTGCTTGAGAAAGACTTTATTAGGCCTAGATCATCGCCTTGGGGAGAACCTGTATTGTCTGTAAGAACGAAAAATGGCGCTTTGCGAATGTGTATTGATTACAGACAGCTGAATAAGGTGACGATCAAGAATAAATATCCGCTTCCAAGGATTGACGATTTATTCAATCAGTTGCGGGATGCCCAATGGTTCTCTAAAATAGATCTAAGATCCAGGTATCACCAGGTAAGAGTTAGAGAGAAAGATATTCCAAAGACAGCCTTCAGAACTAGATATGGTCATTTCGAGTTTCGGGTAATGTTGTTTGGACTGACTAATGCACCGGCAGTATTCATGGATTTGATGACCAATGTGTTTAGGCCTTTCCTAGATTTGTTTGTGATTGTGTTTATCAATGATATCTTAGTATACTCACGATCCGAGGCTGAACATACAAATCATTTACGTACTGTCCTTAGAGTTTTTCAGGCTCGGGAGTTATTTGCAAAATTTTCAAAATGTGAGTTTTGGTTGAATTCTGTGACCTTTCTGGGGCATATTATCTTAGCTGATGGTATTCGAGTGGATACCTAGAAGATTGAAGCTGTGAAGACTTGGTCAAGGCCTACAACACCTACGGAGGTTCGTAGTTTTCTGGGTTTGGCAGGTTATTGCAGAAGATTTGTAGAAGGTTTTTCTTCTATATCTACACCATTGACGAAGCTGACCCAGAAATCAGCTAAATTTCAATGGACGGATGCTTATGAGCGCAGTTTTTAGAGCTGAAGGATAGGCTGACTTGGGCCCCGGTTCTGACACTTCCTGAAGGGTTAGAGGGCTATGTTGTCTATTGTGACGCTTCAGGAGTAGGGTTGGGTTGTGTGTTAATACAGGACGGTAAAGTTATTGCTTATGCTTCAAAGCAGTTGCGAAAACACGAGAAAAACTATCCAACCCATGATCTTGAGCTAGTCGCGGTGATTCATGCATTAAAGATCTGAAGACATTATTTGTATAGTGTTCGCGTTGATATTTATACAGATCACAAGAGTCTTAGTATATTTTCAAGTAGAAATAGTTGAATTGGCGACAAAGGCGATGGTTAGAGTTGTTGAAAGATTATGATGTTAGCATTCTATATCATCCCGGGAAGGCGAACGTCATAGCCGATGCTCTTAGTCGTAGATATATGGGAAGCTTATGTAAAGTTCAACCAAGAAAAAGAGAGCTAGCTCGTGACCTTCAGCAATTAGCCAGCCTCGGAGTTCGGGTAATGGACTCGGGTAATATGGGAGTTTCGATTCAGAATTCAGCTGTTTCGTCATTGGTGGTTGAGGTGAAAGAACGCCAATATGAGGATCCCATACTAGTTCATTACAGAAATACACTTCCTCAGAAGAAGAAGCTATCCTTTGAAATTTCTGCAGATGGAGTTCTCAGATATCGAGGTAGGTTGTGTGTTCCGAAAATTGGGGGATTACGTCATCAGGTTTTGGAGGAAGCCCATTGTTCCCGTTATTTTGTTCATCCGGGAGCTATGAAAATGTATCATGATATTAAATTCATATATTGGTGGAATGGAATGAAGAGAGATATAGCGAAATTCATAGCTCAATGTCCTAATTGTCAGCAGGTAAAGATTGAGCATCAAAAGCCCGGTGGATTGTTGTAAGCTATGGAAATTCTAACTTGGAAATGGGAAGTGATTAATATGGATTTCATCGCAGGCTTACCCCGTTCTCAGTGTAAGTATGATTCTATATGGGTAATTGTGGATAGACTTACGAAATCAGCTCATTTCCTACCAGTCAGAACTACATACGTAGCTGAAGATTCTGCAAAGCTTTATGTCAAAGAGATTGTACGGCTTTATGGTGTTCCAGTATCTATTATTTCTAATAGAGGAATGCAGTTTACAGCTAAATTCTAGAAATCTTTCCAAGAAGGTTTAGGGACTCAAGTGAGACTTAGTACAGCCTTTCATCCAAAAACTGATAGGCAAGCTGAGCGTACCATCCAGACTCTCGAGGATATGTTGAGGACATGTGTTCTAAATTTTGGAGGTAGTTGGGATGATCACTTCCCGCTTATTGAGTTTGCTTATAACAATAGTTATCATTCCAGCATCCAAATGGCCCCGTATAAGGCTTTATATAGACGCAAGTGTAGATCACCGGTTGGGTGGTTCGAAGAGGGAGAAACTAAGTTAATAGGGCCAGACTTGATCCAGCAAGCCATAGAAAAGGTCAAGCTTATTCAGGACCAATTATTAACAGCTCAGAGTCATCAAAAATCCTATGCAGATAATCGCTGATGAGACATAGAGTTTCAAGTGAATGGGTATTCTTGAAGGTATCGCCGATGAAGGGCGTCATGAGGTTTGGCAAAAAGGGCAAGCTTAGCCCTCGGTATATTGGGCCTTACAAGATTGTATGCAAGGTAGGCTAGGTGGCTTATGAGTTAGAGCTACCTTTAGATTTGGAGGCAATCCATCCGGTTTTTGGTGTATCGATGCTTCGTAAATGCATTGGGGATCCTTCCAGAATTGTACCTGCAGATGATGTCCAGGTCACCGAACAACTATCTTACGAAGAAGTTCCCATTTCTATTCTAGATAGACAAGTTCAGAGACTCAGAACTAAGGATGTAGCTTCAGTTAAAGTCCTATGGAGAAACAATAATAGGGAAGAAATGACTTGGTAAGCTGAGGAAGATATGAAGTTCAGGTATCCATATTTATTTCAACCCCTAGCAGAGATTCAGACAGAGGCACCACTATCCTCAGGTATGTAATGCTTTCCTTTGATGATCTCTTGGTCGTTTGTGGCCATTATTGTTGTTGTTATTGTAGCCCTATGAGGCATTGTATATTTTGGGTTCTTTGTGACAGGATGGTAGTGACATATTACAGCGGAAACTCTGGCAAATTTTTCGTAGAATGCCTAAGAACCTAACATTCAAGGACGAATGTTCCCAAGGGGGAAGGAATGTTACATCTTGGAAATTTCGTGTCATTTGCATTATGAGTAAAATAGCTCAAGAATAAAGTGCATATGAAGCTCTTATAAGGTTAAGAATGTTATCCAACAATTCCAAGTATGTACCTTAAGGTTTTAGAGTCATATGAAGCGAAGAAAGTATGTTTATTGAAAGATTGGAATTTGAGTTATAGTTTTGTAAGTTTTCATAACATTTGAGTTATTCATTGCTTAGAACTACCTTGAGGGGAATCTATAAGGCCCTTTAGATGGTTAATGAAGTTTTACACAAGTCCCAAAAAGGTTCCATAAGGATTGGAGGTCAAAGGAATTGAAAAGAACGCATTTTCGCGAAATCGAACAAAATAGGGCCATATGCGGCCGCATACTCAGTATGCTGGACCGCATATGGGCACAAACTCCCCAAAATGGAAGGCCTCACTACCCAGACTCCTCCCTAAGGAGATAAGGGTAGATGGGGCCGCATCTCCACCATGCGCCGCCGCATCTCCACCGCAAGTCAGTGCGGGGGTGCGAAGTTGCCACCTTTTTAAATCCTAATAGACCTCATTTTAATTCCAACCTTCCACACTTATTTCCCTACACTTCTAGAGGCTTCTCAAGAGTTATTTAAAGTTCCCTATCACTCCACACCTTTCCATATCATCCAAAGAGAGAATCAACACCAAAACCCAAACAGAATCCATGGAAGGTGATTGTTCTTGCTTCTCTTTGAAGTTGTGGTAAACTTGGTCTTGAAAGAAGTTAGGAAAGGTGAAGTTCTTCTATAATAAGGTATTATCTTCTTCTTATTTACATGATTGAGTTGATATAAGGTTTTAGTAACACTTGGAAAGGAAAATAATTAAAGTGGAGAAATCATAAATGTTGAAGTGAAGAAGATGACCATGGTATGAACTTAAAAAGGGAATTTTGGATAAATTTGAGATCGTATTGAATGTAACTTCTTGAATGTTATATTGTGGATGTTATTGTTATTTTTTGGGAGTTGATTTGTAGTTTGGTGGGCATTGATAAAATAGGGGAAATGCCACCCAAATCTCGTTAGTTCGTTAATAATACTAGTTTGAACTTAAGCATGTTTGCAATGACTTGACCTTAGAATGAATTCTCTTGAATGTAGAGTTTACGAGCTTTGGGGGAAGAACGTTAAGTAGTTAAGAAGACGTAAAGGTATGTAAGGCTAACCCTTCTTTCTAAAGACATGTCTTCCTCATTTTGAATTTATACGAGATATCCATGATATTCCTTTTCCTATAAATGCTATAAGCTCATAATCCTCGAGAGTCTCTTGATATTGTTGAAAATGCTCCTTGTGATGACAACGATAATGATTATGATGATGATTTTAATTCTAGAGATGCCATATAAGATATTCACAATGTTCTAATCCTAGAGATGCTCGAAGTTCATAACTTACAAAATTCTTGAGACACTTTGGCAAAAGCTCCTCATAGTGATGAGGATAATGATGATAATGATAATAGTGATGATGATAATGATGACGATGATAATAGTGATGATAATGACGATGGTGATTCAGTAATAGAAATCGGGGGTTTACCGACTTTATGCCACCCCGATATGAAGCTATGATGTGACACCGAGCCTATAAGGACGTGTATGATATCTATTGCGCGCACACCACTGCAGTTAGGTACGGATAACACCGAGCCTTGTTATGGCCCGGTATAGATGTCACCGAACCTATATGGTCGGGTATGGTATCATTATATGTGGATGTATGAAATGTTTTCTTCAAAGGAAGGTTAAGTAGGCAAAACAAATGTTTTAAGAGGTATAAACGATTCATTTATCTCATGCTATTCTTCATACTTGTATCATGTTATTATCCATGCCTTATATACTCAGTACATTATTCGTACTGAGGTTTTTTTATTTATGGACGCTGTGTTCATGCCCGTAAGTAGACAGGAAGACAGACCAGCTTCTTCAGTGATTGCATTGAGGTGCTCCATTTGATCCGGAGCCGAAATAGTTGGTATTATTCTTTTGGTGTACATATATGGGCATGGCAGGGTCCTGTACCGTCTATATGATATTATGTACTCTTCTTAGATGCTCGTAGGCAGTTGTGTATAGTTAGGTATCTCTTAGCCTTGTCGGTTCATATTGTGTATATTATTTTGATAGCCTTGTCGGCCTGTATAATTGTGGGTATAGTTGATGATGTTTATATGAAATGTGTGCCTTAGCCAATGGAAATTGTGTTATTGATACATGGTAATTATGATATAGCCATAAGGCTTACCTAGATATGATTACGAAAGTATGATGATAGGTGCTCGGCAGGTTAGCTGCGTGGTAGTTGTGACATTGATTACGAGGATAGTGTTCTATATGGCTTGTGTAGTCTTTCATGATATTGTTGGCGACCCCCTGTTTGGTACTTGTGATATTGATCTGATTATTGATGTTGACACATATATTGCATGCATTCTCATCCTTCATGATATATTGTTGATACATTGTTGATACTTGATGAAACACTGTGATAAGCCGGGCTCAATTTGGATGAGAGCGACGTGAGAGTTTGATATTTGATATTTGTTCGGGAATAGTGAATTAAGTGAGTACATAGACTCCGCGGGTCCCCCTGGGTGGTGCTGATAAAAATCCTCCATGGGTAAAGATCCAGAGTCTCGTCTGCCTATTGGGCAATGATCCGGGATGAGTAGCACTTAGACTTCGCGAGTCACCCTGGGTTGTGCTACGGAGACGTCGATACTTTCGTCCGGAGTACATGTGTACACAGCATTTGCATTCATACACAGCAGTGCATTGAATTATGGCTTATATTGTGATGATCTGGTGATTTACTTGTGTTGTTTAGTTTCAAATTGCGTATATTGAGACTTGGCACACTTGGGTTTAGATGCTTCAAACTAGGTGATGACGTGTACTTAGTTCTGGCTGGCGTTTGACTTATACTTGTGGATTTATCTACTTATCTTGCTTTATTGTCTGAATTATGTTAGCTATACTTAGTCGACCTATGATACCTACCAGTACTGTAGTTTTGTACTGACCTGCACTTGCTGCATTCTTTTATGAGTGTAGAGTTTGTGTTGGATCTTCTTCGGTCTCCCGTGGCTGATAGTCGCTATCAGGATTGCTTTGAGTCTACAGGGTGAGCACAAGATGCCCGCTGCCTTGAAGACTCTTCTTATTCATGTCTTACTTTCCCATTCTGAGACATATACAGATTTAATGTTTTATTATAATTCTGGACTTGTATATTTCGAATCTAGATGCTCTTATATGGCTTAGACCAGACCCTGGGTGTATTTTCATATTTTTGGACTTTCTTCTATATTATTGTAAGACTTACGTGATCTATTCTCTTTTGCTTAATTGGTTTATTTATTTATGCCTTTATTATCATTGGGTTGAGGGTTCGCTTACCGAGGTGAAAAAGGTAAGTGCCCACAGCTTGCTTACCCAAATTGGGGTCGTGACAAGTTGGTATCGTAGCCCTAGGTTACCCGATCTATAATACGAAGCCGTGTACTAGTAGTCTTATGGATAGGTACGATGAGCTCCGTACTTATCTGCGAGAGGCTATAATACATTTAGGAAACTTTGATTTCTTTTATTCTCTCGTGCGACTTTATTCAAATTGGTATCTAGTCGATTCCAATTAGTCTCTGGACCTTCTTATCTTGATCATCCTCGAAAGATGAAAATCCATCATTAAATTATTACGCGAATGGTCGATCTATGACGTGTTGTGGAATGGTACGAGATGTGTTATCCTGATTTGGTCGCATGGTTCAGTTCAGTCACTAGTTATGGCCTGAGGTTTCAATTGTGTGGAGTCATGACTAGACTCGGTTGCGGTGCGGAGTCACAACTAGACTCGGTCGCTCTGTGGAGTTGCGATTAGACTCATTTCTTGTGAAAGTTCGTAAGGAATTGAAAGATAGTTTAGAGGGTTACAGGGTCTTCATGTTTCAGCGTTGGGTTGCTCGGTGGTGACAAAGTGTATTTATAGCTTCACAATAGTGGGTTGCTCGATGTTATGATCGATTGACTTTAGCTTCGTCAAGGCTTTATGATGGTACACGTGACGCAGGCAAACTAATGGCGGGTAGATGATTCAGCAACGGTAGAGTATTAGACTTTGGTATGTGAGAACAAGTGTAAGTTCGATAATGACATTGAATGTGGACAATGTATTATGATCGCGTGTAATAGAGGAAATAACTTGACAATAAGGACATGAAGGAAGACTTTGATGGAAAGCGCGTAGCGAAGTGAGACTTCGCAGAATATCTTGGGCATGAGTGCTTTTCTAGAGATTAGGAAGGAAAAAATTGGTATCTAGCATGGTCGTCAGGATAAGGTTGCGACTGGTGCTAAGGTTATTCTTGATATAAGTTAGTTGATGTTAAAGGACTACTCAGTTATTAAGTGAATACTACGGGCACATCGTTTGATCGGTAAGTTTGATTGGGTTGTAGGCTGTTAGGATTCAGTAAATGACTGATGGAAATGACTTCAAATATGGGCAGATGCGATAAGTTAATGACTTGAGGAGTTATAGAGTGTTCACTTAGATGGGAGGAGAAGTATTGATTTTGTTTTATGGTTTGTCGGGGTTAAATGGATGATTAGTTCAGAGGATCGAGTGGATTTGAGCGTTTGTTGGTTAATAGTGATAAAAGTGATTTGAAATGAAATATGAGAATTGAAGAGTTTTAATGGAGCATCTTGCTATTAAGTTCAGGGAATTAAGGGTCGTAAGACTTGAGGTGAGGTAATATGGGTGCTTGAGCCGTGTTGGATTCTTGGGAACATTATATCATGATGTACAGTAAGGGATATGACCGATGAGGTTGATAATTGTCTACGAGGTTAAGGGCAGAAAGAAAATCGTTGAAGCACGAGTTAGTGATGTGGGAGTTTGTTTGCAGTGTACTGTGTAGAGTGGGCTTAAGAGTTTATGGATGGGTTGTATGTTTGGTTATTTCATAGACTAATAGAGATTATGGTGGACTAAGGTTGGGACCCGTGTATTCTTTGTGTTATTGGCTAGATCCCTGTGCTGGTGTGTTATTACTCGGCTTGGGTAATTGAATAAAAAAGGGGTAGTCGTGCAAGTGGTTAGAGGTATTCAGATTCGATAATTGATGTAAGAGGCGATTCTTCAAGGACTAGTAAAGTTAAGAATTGGAGTGAGGGATTATTAAACATGGGTACTTGAAATGATAAGATAGACGATGATGGCTTAACTGAGTTAAGTTCGGTATACATTTTGAAAATTGAGTAAGGCAACTCGGGAAAGGACATTTCAGTAAGATACATGAGGATATTAGATTTAGAGAGTGTTTAGCTTAGAGTGGTAAGTGTTAAGGAACTATAACGGATAGAGATGTGGCCTACTATTACCTTCAGATGTGATTCGGTTAGCGTACGAGACTTATGGTTATGTTATAGACTACTGAGTGGGTTCGAGTAATGGTCTGACGATGGCGGTATAAGTGAACTGATAGAGATTGAGGAATTGAAGAGTCAAGAAAGGCATAGTTGATCGAGAGTCGGCAAGAATGAGGTACATCTTGGGATTACATGAGTCTATTTAGATTGTGGCATCGTTGTCTTGCATATTCAGATGAGGTATGTTAATTGTGTGAGCTTAAGGAAGGAAGTCTATAAATGGACTAAGTGAAATGAGAAAGATTCACGATCGACAACTAGTAATAAGCATATTCAGTGAACCAACATGTTGAGATTTATAAGAAGTGGCGTGATGGTACACCATTGGAAAATTTCGTAACATTCTACAGTGAATGAGTCAGTGTGCTTTAAGAGAAAGGATTGTGGAATTCCTATCAGGTGAGGACTAGAATTATATTTTCGGGACGAACCTTGCTCATGGTAATACAGTGTGATTGCAAGTAATATTGACTGGACAGCTTGGGTAAGAGCTTTTGGTTATTAAAGACTAAGGAGAAATTGCATGAGATTTCGAGTGGCAGTGTAGGATTGGATACCTTCGGAGAATTTATGAGCATATTGAGGTGGTACTTTTAGAGGTTCTATGGTTATATAATTACTATATAAAGCTTAAGGTATGCACCGAAAAGCTCGAGGTTGTATTGGATTCACGTATTGGGTAAAGGTTGAGAAACATGAAGTTTGACATCGTAAGGTATAACTCTTCGGTACTAAGTTGATAACTAGGATAGGACTCTACTTATGGAGTAAAAAATGATGTACAGGATTTGTTATGCGTGGTATGGCTGTGATTGGTTTCGAAATTCGGAGTCAGTTCTAATAATTGTTGGTGGTTTTCGAGAGTGATGATCCTAATTGAGATTTCAAAGACATTCGAGGTAAGAGAAGAAAGTTGAAAGTTGCCAAGAAAAGCAAGGTATACGTTATGTGTCGGATAAGATTTACGAGTACCGAATTAATGATGACTTAATGATGTCTTGAAGAAGAGTTATAATGTCCCTTAAATTGTTAATGAGGTGTTAAACAAGTGTTAAGAAGGTTCCATAAGGATTGGAGATCAAACGAGTCGACGAGAAAGAGTTCGGAAAAGTTGGGCATTATACGGCCCAACATACTGGCCGTATGTTAGGCCGTATGTCCTGTCCAGAATGGGACTTCCACTGGACCAAAGATACGGCCAGACATACGGTCCATATAAAAGATACGGACCGTATGTTGGTCCGTAGATTTGAGTCGGGCCAGCTTCTAAAATTAATATAAGGGACCAACCTCATTCCATTTATTTCATTTTTCACCCAACACTTCAAGAACTCTCTAGAAAGCTCTCCACACTTCTTCCACAAGAACCCAAGAGAAATTTATGATCAACTTCATCAAACCAAGAAAACCAAGTGTAAGAAACTCATTGGAGTTCATCCAAGTCAAGAAATTCCATTGGAAGTGAATTAGGGTTTTGGCTCAAGTGAAGTATTTCCACTCAAAGCTCATTCCTACACTATCTAAGGTAAGTTTTATGATCATTCCATGTTGTTTAAGATATTGAGAGGTTGAAAGACTTAGATTATGAAAGGAGATAGAAAATGGGTTACAAAGATGAGAATAATGAGATTTTGAGTAGTAGCTTGGGATGAGTCATGATTCTTGATATGTTGTGATTATGATTATGTTATAAATGATATTAAGGACATGGGATAAGCATTATATTGTGAGTAAATGTAATAGTATATTATGACCATGATTATGGATGAATTGAAGTGAAATTGTGAAATGTGGATAATGTAGAGTGAATGAAGATTGTTGGTTATAATATTGTGAATGTTATTATAGATGTTTGGGAGTTGATATATGATATGGGAAAAGTTGTATAAACAAAGGAAAATGCTGCCCAATTCTCTAGCTTTAGTTAAGCATGTTCATGTGATCGATTAGCTAACGTTAATACGAACTCTCTTGAAGGTAGAAACGTGAGCATTGAAGGAGAACGATCAAGCGATAGAATAGCTAAACGAAAAGGTATGTAAGGCTAGTCCTTTCCTTCTAAGGCATGACTCCTATGGCATGAATCTTCCTATTTTTCCATGACTTTCCTATGTAACGGAAATGATGAGTCTATGACTATAAAGAGCTATATAAGTATAAGATAAAGAAAAGAGATAGGACACGAGCATGATAATGATGATGATGAGTTTAAGTCTAAAGAATCCTAAAGTGAGATATGATGTCCATGAGGTTAATGATCCTAAGTATGGTTCCATTGATGTTGTTACTTGTGTACACTCACCTTATAATGTTAGTCTCCTTCAAGGTGAGATATGATGCTTATGATCACTCCATAAGGTAATTGGGGGTTCCCGACCTTATGTCACCCCGATGTAGTATAGATTGTCTTTAAGCTCTAATGCATGTTCTATGAAAAATGTATGATGATGATAAGTTTATGATGAGCATATGATGATACGATTCCACCGTGCCTAATTGGCCGGGCATGTCACCGCTAAGGCGGGCTGCATATGATTCCACCGTGCCTAATTGGCCGGGCATGTCACCGCTAAGGCGGGCTGCTTATGATTACACCGAGCCTAGAGGGCCGGGCATGACACCACTAGTGGGCGGCGTATGATGATTACCCGGACGCGGGTTAACGACGAGGGTGTATGTGATATGATAAACGTGATATGATGATATATGTGATTTCATGATATATGTGATATGATTAAAATACTCACATTCTTAAAAGTCAAGCAGGTTATATATATTCTTCACCTTATGTCTTATGATTTCTCTATTATGTTCATTTCATTCATGCCTTACATACTCAGTACAATGTTCGTACTGACGTCCTTTTTCTTTGGACACTGTGTTCATGCCCACAGGTAGACAGGGAGGTGATCCAGACTCGTAGGAGCTATTAGCAGGCCTTGAGAGCACTCCATTATTTCGGAGGTGCCATTGATTTATTCTTTTGTGTATATATGTTTTGGGCACGACGGGGTCCTGTCCCGTCCATATGTCTAGTACTCTAGTAGAGGCTCGTAGATACGCATGTGTGGGTAGTATGGTCTCACGGTTTCCCATTGTATATATGTATTATTTTGATGGCCAAAGGGCTTATGTACATAAAAGGTACTTATGTTTCGAAATGAAAAATGGTTTTTCTATGATTATGAGCATAAGATATATGAATGAACGCAGAATGAGTAATAGAACGAGTGGTGCTCGGTGGTTAGCCCCGGGTACCCGTCATGGCCCTAGTCGGGTCGTGACAAAAGTGGTATCAGAGCAGTTCAGTCCTAGGAAGTGTCTACGAGCCGTGTCTAGTAGAGTCTTGTTTATGGTGTGTTGCGCGCCACACTAATAAACAGGAGGCTACAGGGCATTTAGGAAAAATGACCATTCTTCTTCTTATGAGATCGTGCGATAGAGCCGTGTTATAAGATTTCCCTCCCTAACAGTGTGTTATGATTTCAGAGATGCCACCGAAGAGAAAAGCTACAGCCGTCCAGAAGGGCAAGACTACGATAGAAAGGCGGGTAGAGAGGGAGCCGCCAATGAATATAGAAGAGGGTGAATCACATAATGAGGCTCCATCTAATACCTCTCCTACTCCGCCTATTATAGAAGAACAAGAGGGGGCTTCAGCTCCAGCTCCTATGCCTCCAGTTCCTCCCCCGGTTACTTCGGGTCAACAAATGACCGAGGCTATCCATCTATTGACGCAGTTAGTTGCCGCCCAGGCACAGCGGCAGAGTTCGGGTTCAAGTGATAGGGCAGTTAGTACTAGAGCCCGTGATTTCATGAGTTTGAATCCTCCGGAGTTTTTTGGGTCAAAGCCGGATGAAGACCCGCAAGGTTTTATTGATGAAATGTTGAGAACATTGAAGATTATTCATGCCTCCGAAACTGAATCTGTGGAGTTGGCATCTTATAGACTCGGGATGTGGCGGTCTTATGGTATAATAATTGGATATCATCAAGAAAAGAGAATGCACCTCCTCCCGTTTGGCAAGAATTTGTAGATGCTTTCATCCGCCACTATTTGCCACCCGAGGTCCGCCGAGCTAGAGCGGACAGGTTCTTAAATCTAAAACAAGGGAACATGAGTGCCCGGGAGTATAGCCTTCAGTTTAATTCATTGGCTAGATATGCTCCGACTATGGTGGCCGACATGGGAGATAGAGTGCACCGATTTGTGAGTGGCCTAGGGCCACATTTATTTAAAGATTGTTTAACGGCTTCATTGCAAGATGGGATGGATATTTCCCGCATTCAGGCCCATGCCCAGAACCTAGAAGAGCAACAGCATCCGCAAAGGGGTGAGCGTGATATTGATAGAGGGCAAAGTAAGAGGGCCAGATCCATGGGTGCCGGTAGCGACTATAGAGGGGGATCAAAGCAACCATATTCTAAGCACTCAGGCCAGTCGGCGACTAGTGTACCTCCACAATTTACAGGTAGGAGATTTGACCGCTCCATTCATTCAGGGCAGGGTTAGAACTCGAGAGCTTCAGGTTCCCAGTTTGGGGGTGATTATAGCCAGAAGAGACCACCAGCCCCACGATGTAGTCAGTGTAGGAAGTTACATTCGGGGCCATGTCGCCAGGGTACATATGCTTATTATGTTTGAGAACAGACTGGGCACGTGATGCGTGATTGTCCCTCGAGGTACGGTAGAGGTGGGGTTCAGCCCACAGGATCAACGGTCGGTTCTTCTTCTGTGCGCCCGACAGGGCAGACCCCCCAGATTCCAGCAGGTCGAGGTAGAGGCAGAGGGGGAGCATCTACTTCAGGTGCTACTCAGCCCCGTATCTATGCTTTAGCCGGACGACAGGATCTTGAGTCCTCCCCGGATGTGGTTACAGGTATATTATCCGTATTTTCTCATGACGTATATGCATTGATAGATCCGGGTTCTACACTATCTTATATTACTCCGTATATTGCTGATCGTAATGGGGTAAAACCCGAGCCAATTAAACCTTTTGAGGTATCTACTCCGGTTGGTGATCCCGTGATAGCTAGACAAGTGTACAAAAATTGTGTAATTGTGATATGTGACCGCCAGACTAAAGTTGATTTAGTTGAGCTGGAAATGCTAGATTTCGATATAATTATGGGCATGGATTGGTTGGCCTCATGTTATGCTAATGTTGATTGCCGAATGAAAGTAGTCCGATTTCAATTTTCGGGAGAGCCCGTGCTTGAATGGAGAGGTAACATAGCATCTCCAAGAGGTAGGTTTATTTCCTACCTCAAGGCAAGAAAGATGATAGCTAAGGGCTATATTTATCACTTTGTTCGAGTTCATGACACCGAAGCAAAGTCGTTAACTTTTCAATCCGTCCCGGTAGTGAATGAACTTCTGGATGTATTTCCAGATGAACTTCTAGGTCTTCCTCCGGAAAGAGATTGATTTCGCTATTGATGTGTTGCCGGACACCAAGCCTATTTCTATTCCTCCTTACCGAATGGCTCCGGCAGAATTGAAAGAGCTAAAGGCACAATTGAAAGATTTGCTTGAGAAGGGGTTTATTAGACCCAGTTCATCACCGTGGGGAGCACCAGTTCTATTTGTGAGAAAGAAAGATGGTTCCTTACGGATGTGCATCGATTATAGGCAATTGAATAAGGTGACGATAAAGAATAAATATCCTCTTCCGAGAATTGATGATTTGTTTGATCAATTACAGGGTGCCAAGTGGTTTTTCAAAATAGACCTAAGGTCAGGTTATCATCAAGTGAGAGTTAAAGAAGAAGATATTCCCAAAACAGCCTTCCGAACGAGATATGGCCATTATGAATTCCGAGTGATGTCATTCGGGTTAACTAATGCTCCGACAGTGTTCATGAATTTGATGAATAATGTATTCAGGCCTCTCTTAGATCTGTTTGTGATCGTGTTCATTGACGACATTCTGGTATATTCTCGGACAGAATCAGAACATGCAGACCATTTACGTATTGTTCTTGGAATTCTTCGAACTCGAGAATTGTATGCAAAATTTTCAAAATGCGAGTTTTGGCTGAATTCCGTGACATTTTTGGGTCATGTTATTTCAGATGATGGCATCCGAGTGGATACTCAGAAAATTGAAGCTGTGAAAACTTGGCCAAGGCCTACAACGCCCACGGAAGTCCGTAGTTTTCTGGGATTGGCAGGCTACTATAGAAGATTCGTAGAAGGATTTTCCTCTATTTCAGCCCCATTGACAAAGCTAACCCAGAAGTCAGCTAAATTTCAATGGAATGATGCTTGTGAACGCAGCTTCCAAGAGTTGAAGGATAGATTAACTTCAGCCCCAGTCTTGACACTCCCAGAAGGGCCAGATGGTTATGTTGTATATTGTGATGCTTCTGGCGTTGGGTTAGGATGTGTATTGATGCAGCACGGTAAAGTCATTGCTTATGCTTCGAGACAGCTACGAAAACATGAAAAGAACTACCCAACTCATGATCTCGAATTGGCTGCAGTTATTCATGCATTAAAGATGTGGAGACATTACTTGTATGGTGTTCATGTTGATATCTATACAGATCACAAGAGTCTTCAATATATTTTCAAACAGAAGGAGTTAAATCTGCGGCAGAGGCGGTGGTTAGAATTATTGAAAGATTATGATGTGAGTATTTTATACCACCCCGGGAAGGCAAATGTAGTAGCTGATGCGCTTAGTCGCAGATCAATGGGCAGCCTATGTGAAGTTCCTCCGGAGAAGAAAGAATTAATTCATGAGCTCCACCAACTAGCTAATCTTGGAATTCGTCTAATTGATTCGGTGGTGCAGGAATTGATATCAATAATCCAATTGTTTCATCCTTGGACATGGAGGTGAAAGAGCGTCAATATGAAGATCCTCAGTTGAGCCACTATAGAGACACATTTCATGAAAAAGAGAAGTCTCCATTTGAAACTTCTATAGATGGAGTTCTTAGATACCGAAGCAGGCTATGTGTTCCGAATGTTGCAGAATTACGTCGTCGAATTCTAGAAGAAGCTCATTATTCTCGGTATTCTATTCACCCAGGTGCAACAAAGATGTATCATGATCTCAAGTTAATATATTGGTGGGATGGCATGAAGAAAGACATAGCAGAATTTGTAGCTCAATGTCCAAACTGTCAACAAGTGAAAATCGAGCATCAAAAGCTAGGAGGATTATTGCAAGCAATGGAAATCCTTACTTGGAAATGGGAAGTGATCAACATGGATTTTATTGTGGGATTACCTCGTTCCCGAAGTAGATATGACTCCATATGGGTGATCGTGGACAGACTCACGAAAGCAGCTCATTTTCTTCCTGTCAGAACCACATATTCAGCAGAAGACTATGCAAGGTTGTATCTCAAAGAGATTGTGCGACTCCACGGTATCCCGATGTCTATTATCACAGATAGAGGAGCACAATTTACAGCTAAGTTCTGGAAATCTTTCCAAGAAGGTTTGGGTACTCAAGTAAAGCTTAGCACGGCATTCCATCCTCAAACTGATGGGCAAGCCGAACGTACCATTCAGACCTTGGAGGATATGCTAAGAGCATGTGTTCTAGATTTCGGTGGTAGTTGGGATGACCACTTACCCCTTATTGAGTTTGCATACAACAATAGCTACCATTCCAGTATCCAAATGGCTCGTATGGTATGGAAGGAAGTGTAGATCCCCAATTGGATGGTTTGAGGTAGGAGAAGTACAGCTAATAGGCCCTGAATTGATCCAACAGGCAGTGGAAAAGGTCAAGGTCATCCGAGATCGGTTGTTGACAGCCCAAAGTCGCCAGAAATCATACGCGGACAACCGCCGGCGAGACTTAGAATTTCAAGTTGATGACTGGGTATTCTTGAAGGTGTCGCCAATGAAAGGAGTGATGAGGTTTGGTAAGAAAGGAAAGTTGAGTCCTCGATACATTGGACCTTATAAGATTGTCCGCAAGGTGGGCCAAGTAGCTTATGAATTGGACTTACCCTCAGAACTTGAATCAGTCCATCCGGTTTTTCATGTCTCAATGCTCCGCAAGTGTGTTGGAGATCCTACGAGGATTGTTCCAATAGATGATGTTCAAGTGACAGAAAGGTTGGCTTATGAAGAAGTACCCATTGCCATATTAGATAGGCAAGTACGGAGGCTTAGAAATAAAGAAGTAGCCTCAGTTAAGGTCTTATGGAGAAATAACAACCGAGAAGAAATGACTTGGGAAGCGGAAGAAAATATGAAGTCCAAGTACCCGCACCTATTTCAGCCCCCGGAAGAGATCCAAGATGAAATGTCAAGATTATGAGGTATGTATGCTTTCTTTTTATGATTTCGGGTCGTGTGTGGCCAAACTATATTACTATTATGTTGTGGCCCTATGAGGCATTGTTATTATGGGCTGTTGTGGCAGGATGGTAGTGCCATATTACAGGGGAAACTCTGGCAAAATTTTCGTAGAATTCCCGAGAACTTAACATTCGAGGACGAATGTTCAAAAAGGGGGAAGAATGTTACACCTCGAAAAATTTCCCGTTGATGCATAGCGAATAGACTAACGAAGGGCACGAAGTGTGCGATGTTTCATTAAGTAAGAAATAGCATTTGATGATCCTAATTGAGATTTCAAAGACATTCGAGGTAAGAGAAGAAAGTTGCCAAGAAAAGCAAGGTATACGTTATGTGTCGGATAAGATTTACGAGTACCGAATTAATGATGACTTAATGATGTCTTGAAGAAGAGTTATAATGTCCCTTAAATTGTTAAGGAGGTGTTAAATAAGTGTTAAGAAAGTTTCATAAGGATTGGAGATCAAACGAGTCGACGAGAAAGAGTTCGGAAAAGCTGGGCATTATACGGCCCAACATACTGGCCGTATAAAACATACTGGCCATATGTTAGGCCGTATGTCCTGTCCAGAATGGGACTTCCACTGGACCAAAGATACGGCCAGACATACGGTCCATATAAAAGATACGGACCGTATGTTGGTCCGTAGATTTGAGTCGGGCCAGCTTCAAAAAATTAATATAAGGGACCAACCTCATTCCATTTATTTCATTTTTCACCCAACACTTCAAGAACTCTCTAGAAAGCTCTCCACACTTCTTCCACAAGAACCCAAGAGAAATTCATGATCAACTTCATCAAACCAAGTGAATCAAGTGTAAGAAACTCATTGGAGTTCATCCAAGTCAAGAAATTCCATTGGAAGTGAATTAGGGTTTTGGCTCAAGTGAAGTATTTCCACTCAAAGCTCATTCCTACACTATCTAAGGTAAGTTTTATGATCATTCCATGTTGTTTAAGATATTGAGAGGTTGAAAGACTTAGATTATGAAAGGAGATGGAAAATGGGTTACAAAGATGAGAATAATGAGATTTTGAGTAGTAGCTTGGGATGAGTCATGATTCTTGATATGTTGTGATTATGATTATGTTATAAATGATATTAAGGACATGGGATAAGCATTATATTGTGAGTAAATGTAATAGTATATTATGACCATGATTATGGATGAATTGAAGTGAAAGTGTGAAATGTGGATAATGTGGATGAATGAAGATTGTTGGTTATAATGTTGTGAATGTTATTATAGACATTTGGGAGTTGATATATGATATGAGAAAAGTTGTATAAACAAAGGAAATGCTGCCCAATTTTCTCTAGCTTTAGTGAAGCATGTTCATGTGATCGATTAGCTAACGTTAATACGAACTCTCTTGAAGGTAGAAACGCGAGCATTGAAGGAGAACGATCAAGCGATAGAATAGCTAAACGAAAAGGTATGTAAGGCTAGTCCTTTCCTTCTAAGGCATGACTCCTATGGCATGAATCTTCTTATTTTTTTCATGACTTTCCTATGTAACAAAAATGATGAGTCTATGACTATAAAGAGCTATATAAGTATAAGATAAAGAAAAGAGATAGGACACGAGCATGATAGTGATGATGATGAGTTTAAGTCTAAAGAATCCTAAAGTGAGATATGATGTCCATGAGGTTAATGATCCTAAGTATGGTTCCATTGATGTTGTTACTTGTGTACACTCACCTTATAAATGTTAGTCTCCTTCAAGGTGAGATATGATGCTTATGATCACTCTATAAGGTAATTGGGGGTTCCCGACCTTACGTCACCCCGATGTAGTATAGATTGTCTTTAAGCTCTAATGCATGTTCTATGACAAATGTATGATGATGATAAGTTTATCATGAGGGTATGATGATACGATTCCACCGTGCCTAATTGGCCGGGCATGTCACCGCGAAGGCGGGTTGCATATGATTCCACCGTGCCTAATTGGCCGGGCATGTCACCGCTAAGGCGGGCTGCTTATGATTACACCGAGCCTAGAGGGCCGGGCATGACACCACTAGTGGGCGGCGTATGATGATTGCCCGGACGCGGGTTAATGATAGGGTGTATGTGATATGATAAGCGTGATATGACGATATATGTGATTTCATGATATATGTGATATGATTAAAATGCTCACACTCTTAAAAGTCAAGCAGGTTATATCTATTTTTCACCTTATGTCTTATGATTTCTCTATTATGTTCATTTCATTCATGCCTTACATACTCAGTACAATGTTCGTACTGATGTCCTTTTTCTTTGAACGCTGTGTTCATGCCCACAGGTAGACAGGGAGGTGATCCAGACTCGTAGGAGCTATTAGCAGGCCTTGAGAGCACTCCATTGTTCCGGAGGTGCCATTGATTTATTCTTTTGTGTATATATGTTTTGGGCACGACGGGGTCCTGTCCCATCCATATGTCTAGTACTCTAGTAGAGGCTCGTAGATACGCATGTGTGGGTAGTATGGTCTCACGGTTTCCCATTGTATATATGTATTATTTTGATGGCCAAAGGGCTTATGTACATAAAAGGTACTTATGTCCTAATTCGGGTCGTGACACTAACCTTTTTGCTAGTTTATTATTCCTAATCATCTTAGAATCTCTTTTCCTTGTTAGTTCATTAGTAATGGAAGATTAAAAGTGGGTTTGATGGATTTTCTATCTAGGCTTTATAATGATGAAATTGATTGGGTTTATGTTAGATTATGATGTATCTAAGGTTGTTAATCATATATCTCCCATTGTTAGTGTTGAATTCTTGAATCTAAGTGTTAGGGTTTATATCCAAAATTAGAGGTTTTGCTTGAATTTTGAAATTGGGTGAATCCTTGAGTTAATTTAGCAATTAGTTGATGGGTTTTGATCACCTAGTGTTGTATTGGGTATTTTACCCACGAATTTCCCGTTTTGACCTTGTGGGTTCCATTTCCCCAAATTCTAAGGTTGGGTTTTGATCTAATTTGAATGATAGCAATATAGGTATCGATCTTCATGATTTCTAATCTAGATTTCAAATATGCCTAGACTTTCTTAATCTTGAGGCTCAGCGGAAGGGGAAGGCTAAGGAGTGATTGTTGGTGTATTATTTTTCGGCCATTCAGGTAGGTTATGGCTTACCCTTGGTGAGACTTCGTGTAGCGCAGCATATATTTAGATAATATTGTTGGAGAAAGCACGTAAACCTTCGGGTATAAAATTGGGTTGGATATGATCTTAGGTTGGGCCCTGTTGCGTGATTGGGGCTAGCCACCCGTTGTGTTGTGACTTGATTGTTCTATTGTTGTTGTCTTGATGCCACGTGATGATGGTAGATATTGAGGATTGTCGTTACATCTTGATTGCGATATTGTAGTACCTTACTTGTTGATGTGATACAAGGATAGTGTTCTATATGACTTGTCTAGTCTTTCATGATCTTGTTGACGTACCCATGCGTGGTACTTGTGACATTGATAACGAGGATAGTGTTCTATATGACTTATGTAGTCTTTCATGATATTGTTGGCGTACCCTTGTTTGGTATTTGTGATATTAATCGTTGACACATACATTGTACGCATTCTCACCCTTCATGATATCTTTGTTGATACATTGTTGATACTTGATGAAACACTGTGATGAGCCGAGCTCGGTTTGGATGAGAGAGACGTGAGAGTCTGATATCCGATGTTTGTCTGGGAATCATGAATTGAGTAAGTGCATGGAATCCGCAGGCCCCCCGAGGTGGTGCTGATGAAAATCCTCCTTGGGCAAAGATCCGGAGTCTCATCTGTCTGTTGGGCAATGATCCGGGATGAGTAGCACTTAGACTTCGCGAGTCACTCTGGATTGTGCTACCGAGACGTCGATACTTCCGTCCGGAGTACATGTGTACACAACATTGCATTCATATACAGCATTGTACTGCATTATGGCTTATATTGTGATGATCTGGTGTACTTGTGTTGTTTAGTTTCGGATTGGGTATGTTGAGACTTGGCACACTTGGGTTTAGATTCTTCAACCTAGCTGATGACGTGTACTTGGTTCTGGCTGGTGTTTGACTTATACTTGTTGATTTATCAGCTTATCTTGCTTTATTGTCTGAATTATGTTAGCTATACTTAGTCGGCCTATGATACCTACCAGTACTGTGGTTTTGCACTAACCTGCACTTGCTGCATTCTTTTATGAGTGCAAAGTTCCAGGTTGGATCTTCTTCCGTCTCCCGTGGCTGGTAGTCGATATCAGGATTGCTTTGAGTCTGAAGGGTGAGCACGAGATATCCGTTGCCTTGAAGACTCTTCTTATTCAAGTCTTACTTTCCCATTCTGAGACATATACAGATCTAATGTTTTATTATAATTCCAGAATAGTATATTTCGGATCTAGATGCTCATGCATGGCTTAGACCAGACCCTGGGTGTATTTTCTTATTTCCGCACTTTCTTCTATATTATTATCGTATAACTTACGTGATCTATTACCTTTCGCTTAATTGGTTTATTTATTTATGCCTTTATTATCGTTGGGTTGTGGGTTCGGTTATCGAGGTGAGAAAGTTAAGTGCCCGCACAGCTTAGCCAAATTGGGTCGTGACATACATGGACACCATGGGTCCCCATGGGTCATGACTGTCGAGACGTCGATATTTCTATCTGGAGTATGTGTGCGGAGGTTGTGTTATTGGTCATTGCATTGCATTGACATCCATCTCATTACATTGGATTATCATCATCTCATTTGACACCTATTGATCGGATTTTGGTTGTACTCGTGTTGTGGCTGGTCTGAAGAATAGCAAAAGACTTAGCAGACTTGTGTTTGGGCGCTACACTATAGGCTATGACTTGGCTATTGATTATTTGTGATTTGTGTGTGGATGTTTGTGCCTGTCTACTTATCTTGTCTGATTGTGCGTTCTATATGCGTGAGCTAATCTTAGTCGTCCTATGATGCTTACCAGTACATGTGTGTGCTGATACTACCTGGCTGCACTTTTTCTGAGTGCAGATTATTAGGCAGGACCTCATTCATAAACCATGCTCATGCACTCAAAACACTGATCTGGGGTTGTCTTGACCCGATGTTGATATATCTTGGTCCGCTCTGGTTCCTTTACTTAGTTAGTTTCTCAACCAAAGATCCAAACCTCACCCAATCCCCTTGGGATTCGTACCACCCACTCGACTTAGTCATAAATGATGTTCTAGACCTCATGGAATCGAGGAAACTCGATCTGAGTTCGTTAACCTCCGATGTTTACTTTGGTCAAACTCTTCCATTTTTTTAACTTAAGAACTTCCAATTTTACTATTTCTTCTCTAATACTCAACCGATTACATCGTGAATCGTTTCATCCATTCCCACAAGCGAAGAATGTCATTTTAAAGCTACGGGAATGATATTTTAGGTGTCCAAAATCTCAAAATGATCTTGCGTTCAATCTAGGCGATTTGGGGTTATAACCTGTATCACTCATAGAAGGTTACTCGTTTGCTTAACTAATTAAATTGCTAATATACATTGGCACCCCATTAGTGTGAAAAAATGTGTATACCATTAGATCATTTTGACATGTTAGAGTAGGTAACATGTCTTATTTTGTAAACTACAAATGACCACATTTTAAGGAAACTTACATGTAAATATCATTTAGTTGACCTGATTCTGTGAAGAATCTTTACACTACTAGCGGATATAACCTAAGCACGTTCACTTATTATAGCTATCCATAATTATTTTCAAATGACTATTAGCGTAGGATATTAGTTAAACTCTATTCCGAGAACGTTTTGTTTTAATAAAAAAGAACCGATAAAAGGTAAAACAGACCCACATTGTAGTTGGCATATAATCTAACCTATGATCTCCATCTCATAGGAAGAAAAGAAGGAACATTTAATGAGTAACCTAAATTTTTTGGTGACAATAGGTTCAAAAATCAAATGGATATGAAATATCACATATCTTGGCAAACTATTAATACACTTTAAATTTATAACCAATATAACACTACTTACAAGTCAGATACTAACCAAATCAACCATAGAATCCTATCTGTTTATCATACTACAAATATCTTGATTAGCATACCTATTTAACATATCTTTTTTAGGTAAATGTTTCATGTAATCTACCTATATAAAGAGCTCTCTTCTCCATCATTAGATGCAACAAGTGTTACAATTATTTGTTTCACATAGAGAATTCTATCAGATTTCCATTAGAAAAACTAGCTTTTAATGGATCCTCATAATGGAGGAAACAATAGTGATACAAATAACAAAAAGAGATGTACTCTATACCTTTTAGTGGCTTCTCCTTCTTAGTTTCTCTTTCGGGTTTTCTCTTTGTTCTGTTTTTTCTATTCTTTATGTACTTTTACTTCTTTTTAATTAGCTTTTTTGTGATCTTAAGTCATTAATTTATTTTTAAGGGTGGAAAGAAAAAGGTTTATATCATGATAACAGAGAAGAAGATGGATTAAGATATTCAAACTCCGGTTTTTGTTAATTTTTTATGTTAGCAGCTTTAATTATAATCTATGCTCTATTTATTAATCTGAGCAAGATACGGCTTATATATATATATATATATATATATATATATATACACTCTTTTGTTCTTTTGTAATGGACGACTCTTTCTCGTATTTTTCTTGTATCATATTCATGAAATCATTAGAAACTCGTGTTTGTTTTAGTAGTAATCTCTTACTAGTTCTTGCATTAAATAATCTCTTTAATAAGAAGAGATGAATGTTTTAATCTTTGTTGTAATTAAATTTCAGGGCACAAAGAAAAAGGAAGAGAATGGAAGAGTTAGAGAAAAAATTTGGCCGTAATTGTAAGCTCAAAGACATGAAGAAAGAGAATGCTAGACTAAAAGAAGAGGTCAATTTTCATCTCCTTTTAATAACAATTTAATCTTCAATTTTTTTTTTTTTTAATGTTTAGTCTAGCCCATCGTCACTTTATTCTTATTTATTATATTCCTTCATTTCATTTTATATGAAGGTGACTAATTAGATATGGATTTAAAAAATAAAGTAAATATTTTTTCCACATATGAAACACTGCTAGAAAGAACATGATTTCCGTCGGAAATCTCAAAGTCTATTGGAAATGTTTTGCAACCAGACAATGCTGACAGATTTTTGTCTGAAATTTGTGTTATAGTAACAAAATTTGATGTGATCATAAACATACCATATTGTATTGATAACCATAAGCAATATGTTATTAAGGTAACATGAAAGTCTAAAGTTAAACAGCTTTTGGCATCATCTTATAGGTGTTCTCCCACCACTGTAAGGTATGAATTTAAATAAATAAAATTTAAAGAGCTTCTAAATATAGAAATATATCATCTTTTTTAATCGTCCTGAGGATAAACGAGTGCTATATGTAAGTGGCATATATATAAAAAGAAATGGAGGGAGTAATAAAACACGAAAGATAAATTACTTGATTTATTTAACCTTCTTTTTTTCTTCCTTTTTTTTTCTTTCTTCTTTTTTTTTTTTTACATTTTGATAGCTGCAAGAGTTTCAAACTTTCTTAATCGTGTGACAGACGATCCCTTACGACTCATCTCACAAGCCCAAGAACCTCAAAGAAATGATCTTGAGGCACCCAATCCATTTCAATTTATATTGCATAGTATCAAAGCCAGATTCAGGTTTTTAAATTTATGGGTTCCTATAATGATTTCAAGTTAACGTAAACTAATATTCCTAATTGGATTCACAATCAATTTATTTATAAATATTTTGTTGATTTCTTCATACATATACAAAATATGAACAAAAATCTTAGTTCTCTTGAACCCATACCTTAAGGGCTAGATTTACCCCGTATAGTACGTGCATATATAATCTAAGAAAGAAAATATACTTTTGATATTTATGATAAAGTGAGAGTATTAGAACTATATTAATTTTTAAATATAAAATTACGCTATTATTTTTGTAAACAGGCTAATAAAAACTAATAACATGTAAAGTGAAACAAGGAAAGTATATGATTACGTTCTCTGTGGATCCCATGGATGATTTCTCTCTGTGTATGTACTTCGTCGAGCATTTTGATATTGATTATTTGTCTCCAAGTATTTTCTCTCGATGGCTTTTCTCTGCATCCATTTCATAAAATAATATAAAATAATAGAAATATGTGACTAGTAGTACCTATTTTGAACCATTACACAAACTAAATATTTTCAAATTAAGATAATTATTTTTAAAAAGAAACTAAATTATTTTTAAAAAGAAACTACTTGCATACATTAATTTTAAACCATGAAATATAAATTAGGGATTGGACGTGCTCCTGAGCGCAAGATGATCCCCGAAATAATATTGGCATTCTTCCTTGCTTGCAGCTAGCCTGCACTTGTTCAAAAGTAAAACCTAATTTGCCTAATAATTATACAGGCTATTTACAAGCGAGGAAAAATGCCAAAATTATTCCGGAGATCATCTTCGCGCTTAGGAGTATATCTAATCCCTAATTTAGATTTCAAGGTTTAAAATTAATTTATGCAATTTTAGTTTCTTTTTAAATAATGATTATCTTAATTTGAAAATATTTAGTTTGTGTACTGGTTCAAAATACATACTACTAGTCACATATTTCTATTGTTTATGAAATGGATGTAGAGAGAATTCATTAGGAGAGGATACATTGAGACAAATCATCAATATCCAAATGCTC
>NW_026726157.1:0-44936 GCF_029784015.1 Lycium ferocissimum
CCGTAAATTTTGCCTTTCAAAGCACAATAGTTTGGAACATATTTTAGCTCATTTAGGTGACTTTGCGATTCACCGTTCATATACGCTTTTTTTTCAAGGCAAGATTTTTCCCAAATAAAAATAATGCCCTTTACAGATGGCGTGGGAAGTATCTCTCAAAACTTTGGTCCAACATAATATACTACTCTTTCTTTACCTGTTCTCATCATTATCTCCGTTAACATATAATCTCTATCCCACATTTTCCTACAAAACATGGTAAGTCTCTTTCGTACCTTCAATAGCTCACGTTTCTGTCACGCTTGCCCGTGTACTCACTACATAATTTGTGTCCTGTATTTGGCCACTTCGCCATTAAGCTTTACTTATCTTCGTGGCTATCCTTATTAAGGCTTCTAACTATTCCACGTATTCTAGTTCCTTTTTGGTTATCCTAATTTCCCATTCATTTCATACATCTACATTTGTGAACCCCCGAGTGCACTTCCTGTGGGGTCGCCCCATCCTGCTGTTCGGTCACAGCACGCTTAACCTTGAAACTCGAATGAAATACGATGCTTTAATACCAGTATAATCGTGTCCGCTTCGTCGCATGACCTTTATTACATAATCTGGAGCAAATCGAAGTCTCACAAATTTCGGGACTTTTTCACTACACGTCCCCTTTTTCCATATTTTCGTTTTACCCTTCTTATTCCACGATATTCATCTTTCATATTCTAACTCCCGCATTCTCAATAGTAACAAATATACCTTCGTTCATTATTGGCTTATAATTATTTGGTATTGCCCCGTTTAGATCTCCACTACTATCCCTACATAATAATTTTCCGCCAAATCGATTGTCAACTACTTTTTTAAATCCTCCGATAGACCTTATTTCTACTGGGCATAGAATGCCATTCGTCTCGATCTTTCAGACTGCTAACCGTCTTTCCTATAATCATTTTTCACGCCATACCCCAATCCATAACCTCGCATCTCATTTATTATCTACTTACAATATTTTCTTTCCCCATTTGGCGTATCGACTAAATATTCTAATTAACAATTTCAGCGATCTTTTTTCCATTCTTAATATTCCAACTCGCACATGCTAGAGGATAATCGACGATACCTCGCTCGCGCATCATGCGGTTATATGACGCATTCCAACCATCCTAAGCTTTCAGTTTCCGTAGTGAAACAAATATATCAAAATTCCTCTCTGTAGCTTTCATGTCATCACTTACTTTTCTTCCATCATATGTGTCACACCCCGACCTTACTAGGGTGTGATGGGCACCCGACTCTCCTCAGAGTCGAGCGCACCCTTAGACATTCGCGTAATAAAACCCCGCCATTTTAAAACTTCTTAAAACATGGAACTTTTCAAACAACAATCATTATCTGAAAATACATACTCTTTTAACATTTACAAATTATTCGCACTTCCCGACGCACTATCCACAGGACACTGTCTGCAAAGTCTCTAGGATGTACAAATACCATGACATACGTACCGACCGGCAACACCTAATCGAGATCGAGCTCGCCAATCCCCCGGAACAGCTCCTAGCAAAGTCTTTACTCGTCCGGGTGCTCCGCGTGGCACGAAACGAGCCCCCCCGAAAGCGGGGGAGCACGAAGAATGTACCGAATATGCGCGTTGACAAATAATAACCGCAACTTAATTTAAGATATAAAGTTAAAATCGCAAATCAAATTCAATACACCGCAGCCTTCGGCGGAGTTAAGCATAAATATATATATATATGGGTCTCATGTAATCCCTAAGTGAATAATGCAAATGAACACACACATCTTAAGTAAAGGATGCAATCTAACCCGTGCGTCGCTTCCGACATTCAATGAAATAGTCCCGACGGCCGGCTCCGGCGTAGTAATAAAGATGGCCCTTCGGGCATTGCCGCTTCCGGCATAATAACAACGATAGCCTTTCGGCATTGCCGCCCGCATAATAATAAAGACGGCCCCTTCTGCGTATCGCTTCCGGCGTAACAATAAAGATGGTTCCCGGCACGCCGCTTCCGGCATAATAATAATCACGCCCCTTCGGGCATGCCGCTTCCGGCATAATAATAATCACGGCCCCTTCGGGCATTTTAATAATGATAATGTAAACATAAGTAGTAAGTGAAATGAAATAGTAAAATCTCGCACCCCTTTCGGAGTGATTTTGAAAAAAAAAATAGCTCACTCAGACATAGGCTGAGGCCATAGTGCTCCCAGACGTGAGCTGAGGCCATAGCACACTCAGTGATCAGAGGCCGAGGCCACGCTTGGCCGGCATACGTACCGAGGCTACAGCACACCTGTGCATAAGTCGAGGCCACCGCACCCCTCTTTGGAGTGGTTTTAGAAAGTCTAAATATTAAAATCTCACACTCCCGTCGGAGTGGTTTTAGAAAAAATCAATTTTGTGTTTTTTGTACAAAACTAGTTCTTTAAAAAATCATCGTGGAACCACAAACGCGTTTCCGAAGCCATTTTTGGAAAACCGAAGTAATAGTCATATTAGAAACATTGTTACACCACCACGTATATTATAGAACATAATGAGGTAGCTAAACAACTGGCCTTTGGTAGTCGGGTCCTATTCATGCAAGTTCTAAATGTTTAGGGAGTTCTTCCATCATTTCACACAATTTCTAATTCAATTCTACTGAATGAATAGTAGTCAATTTCAATCTCGAATTTCTAAGAAAGGAATTGTCCCCCGAGGCACATATTCAAGCCTACTACGTCTAAGACATGCCAAGGAAAGAAAGTGAAGCCTTACATACCTTTTCCGCCTCTTACGCTACTCCAAATCCCGCTTCCAAGTTCGCCAAAATCTGCAATTTGGTCGCATTTACGATTACTATTCATGAGACTTAAAATTTCAATCTTGCCTTAATACTTGTCTACCGAAATTTCGGCAGCATTTCCCCGTAAACACACCATCCCGAGGATATAACTCGGCCAATTTAACAACAACAAACCCGAGAATTCAACCTCGGCCAAACTATCAACAACAATGCCAACCATCATATCTCCAACTTCAACAATTTATTCAAAATACATTCCAACATTAGTAGCTCCTTTTACATAATCAAACAACATTTCATTTATATCCAATTCACAATTGTTCACACATTCAAATACCAATCAAAACCATTCAACAATATTCTAGAACACTTCGACAACCCGCACAATATTTCAAACGGTTCAACCAACACACTACCCAAATTCTTTCAAATCCAACAAGAATAATTACAACACATTTTCTTTCTTCCAAATTCATAAACTACACCAACATTCTACATATTAGCAACATTATTCCTACAATTATAAGAAACCATACTAATGTCATATTAACTTCTTCCATAATCAAACGATTACAACTTTATTTCAAGCCATTAAATCTTCATTTAACAACATGAAATCCACAACACAACAACAATCAAAATACTAAATAAAATTAGCTCATCATACCCCACCAAACAGCCCCTATACGGCTACCACATCAACACCGACAAACGAATTTATATCTCTATTTCTTCCGTCCTAATCCGTTAAATCTTTAAATAAACTTGTTAACAATGGAAAGGAACCTTCATATTACCTTAAGTAGGCAGCCACCATGTTATCACTCTCCTCCTTGGTTGATTTTTAGCTCAAATTGAAGACAACGCAGCAGACAACACTTTTTCCCTTCATGGGCTTCGGATTCGGGCGCTCGGATTTTGGTCAAAATGGTTTTTCTTCTCCAAGGCCTTTTTTTCTCTATCTCTCCAGAATTTTCTGCTTGTTCCAGATCTTAAAATGAGGAGGGAAGGGATGAAATATCACTTAAATAACATGGGTCATGGGCCTAACTTGGTTGGGCCTGGAGTTGGGCCTAGCCCACCGACCTTCGACCTTAAAACATCCATATATCCTTGTACCGACGTCACCTGGGAACCCACAACCTATGGTTGGAAAGATAATTCAATTATCTACAACTTCTATTTCTTGGTATTTTTCCAAATTCAAAACTTATAATACCGTTTTTGCCCCTCGAAGTCAGGTCACCCGAAAATGTTACTTAAAAATATTCGTTTGGAGGGCTTCCACTTTGATTTGGCCCAAGGGTCCTTCATGAGTTGTGTTTAACTTTACATATGTGATTCATATAACTTGTCACATGTTCCAAAAAAAAAAAAATCTTAACGTGTGGGCCCCACCTCAGCTTACAAATAATCCGACGTTCAAAAATACGGGATATAACAATATGTAAGGCCCGCGTATAGGAATTTCATCCTCCTATGACTTAGCTCTATCGCACGATCTAAGACAGAAAGAAGATCAACAATTCCTAGATCCGCCGTAGCCTCCGCGTTTATAAACGTGCGCGCTTCACACCATAAACAAAGGACTCTACCGGGACACGACTTTGCGTACAACCCCTAGATGCACCTGCTCCGATACCACTTCGTCACACCCTAAGCCTTACTAGGGTGTGATGGGCACCCGACCCCGTATTCGGAGCCGAGCGAACCCGCGGACTCTTATCATAAGCATAACCTACGAGGCTCTTAGTCAATAACAAATGACAATTTCGGAAATGGTTTTCGGGACATACTCTTTTTCGAAATTTTCAAATCAACAGAATCTAAAATACATGGAATTTATTACATTGTACGTAACGACATATTGAGTGATGGAGCCGGATACAAACCGACATTACGAACCCACGACTCTGTCTCGCAAAGTCTCTAACAGATAACGAGAACATATAGCATACACACTTTGACTCGGCGGCCTCCGGGGAGCAAAGGAGCTTGCCCCGTCTCTTGAACATCTTCTATCTTGTCTTACTAGTCATCCGGTGTGTACCGCGCGACATGAAAACGCAGCCCGAAGAACGGGGTCGACGGGAATATGTACCGAGTATGTAAAGCATTAAATACGATAAATGTAATCATACTCGGCGAGGATACGTAACATAAATGCAATGGACGCAGTACGTCAATCTTTCTCCATAAAACATAGGCAAACGTACAACAAAATATCATAGCCGGCCCCATTATGGGACTTTGTAAACAGTGGTCGCCCCCGACACGGCGCACACAACATATCGGAACATATCAACGTGCACATATCATAGCATATCGACGGCCATATCATATCATATCATATCAAAGTGTACATGCACAAGATATACAACCTATGTACACGTATACCCGGCCCCCCTCAACACCGAGGCACGGCGAATGCATGCGGGAAGACGCTTGATAACATATCTGCCCTCGGGCCTTTGAAGGCATTGAGGCATCCACGAGTGGAGTAGTGAGAAACTAAATGCAATATAAAATGTACAACATATACAGAGAGCAGACGGAATAATCAAACGACATATCATGAAAAAGGGTCCGGACGAGGCATAGCACATACCTTTTAACGGCCGCGGAGGATTCTTATCAAAATAGAACTTCAGGGGTCACTTGTACATATCAAAGTATGAAACTTACACAGAATCTCGATAGCATAACTTAGATAACAAATCATACGAGGGAAATTGAACGACGATCAAAGTGTATGACCTTCGGATGTCACGACGGATTAAGTCAAAATAGTCCTTCTAAAATTGTTCCCATATTTTAGAATATATTGTGAGACTCCCTAAAATAATTAAAACGGTTGTCATAATGTAGTTAGAAAAGTAGCCAAGAATTTTCCTTTGCATTCTACTCAAAAACGAATCAAATAAAATAATGTAGAAAAATTCCGGGAATAGTGGGCCCACCTCGGGTCAAATGAGGTGGCGTACACATATCTGATACTTTAGTGTTCACAATATCGCCCCTTAGGAGTTTTAAGATGGTCGAGATTCAATTTGCACAAAAATCTAGATGTTTAGACAATTCTTCCAGTAATTTAATTATTTAATTCAATTTTATTGAATGGAAAAGGGGTGAATTGGACGTAGATTCCAAAAAGAGTAGAGTCGTCCCCGAGATCCGAATTCAAACCTACTACATCTAGGACATGCCAAGAGAAGGAAGGTGGAGCCTTACATACCTTTTCGCTTTTCGTTGCCAAAGCTCAAATCCCGTTTCGATCAAAACCTACGATTGGTCAAATTTACCAAACTTTTAATATGAGGCCTTAAGACTTCAATCTTAACCAATACTCGTCTACTACAAAAAATTTGGGCAGCATCTACTATACATACAACATCCCGAGATTCAAACTCGCTTAAAAACAACAACAACCATACCAACACAATGTAAACAACACCAACCAAATCGACTAGAAACGCGTCTAGCGCAAATGGTCTTATTTTCCAAATAGTGCAACAATTCAAATCAACTTTACACTTGTAAATCAATATCCATATTTTCATGTTCACATACTAATTCAAAATCATTCAAACATAAACCAAGTATTTCAAGCCTTTATCCAATGTTAACATTTTCATATTCCATCCAAAATTCCCATATGTAAACAAAACCATCCCGACACATTCTACTTACTACTTCATCATGGCACCAACCATAATCACACTTTAACAACTTCATTATCTTAATACCATAAAATCACATTAATAGGACATAATTCTCTACATTCCATTTTCATGCCAACTTAACCCACATATCCTTCATTTACATTAATAAAGTCACAACACAACTAACATGCTAAACAAAATAAATCCATCACGATTCCCTATCACATACCACACGGCCTTAGGCCAAATTCCAACTTCATCAAATTTTTATCCATCTTTCACTTCCCAATACAAATTCCACAATCACCACAACTATAATACAAAATGGAATGCAACTCATCCTAACTATACAACATGCTGCAATATACGGCCACATGCACGCATGCACATTCACCATGCAAGCTTCCATATTTACATAATTTCTACTCATTTCCCCATACTACAATATAAATAAAGGCCTTACAATGCCTAAAAGAATTGAATCTTACCTTTTTCTTCTAACTTCTTCACTCCACCAAATCATGTCCAAAAACGACGAAACGAACGACTTATCTTCCGAAATAATTATACCACGTTGGAGAGGACCCTTGAATTAGTAGGAATACAACAAGAAAATAATTTTTGGGACGAGATTTCAAGGGGTTATTTTTTCCCCTCCTTGGCCGAAATGGCCATTTTTTTCTCCTTTATATTTTCTTTGTTCTTTCTCTCATGTTCTTGAATTTTCCAAATGGCAATATGATGAATTCTTTTCATCCATGTGCCATATATTAAAGGCTCATGTGCATGGCACACACCCATGTGCATGGCACATGCCTCTTATATTTTTTTTCTTCTTTTTTTTTTTCATGAACAAATAATTTGCCAATTCCAATTTTTGCCCTTGGCCTTTCACAATATTTCCTTGAGCCACTTTGTGAATTCCCCTTTTTACCCCTAGCCTTTCCTCATATTTCCACATCCAAAATTTTCATAACCAACTTATGTACCAAACAAGGTCGAATTATAATCTTGTCCTTAATTTGTCATTATTATCTCAAATTATCCGAACGCGAAAAATACGTGGTATAACAGCCGGGTACGGTATATATGTATATGACTTCATTCACCAAGTCCCATAATGGGCCGGGTTTGGTATATGATATAGATATGCATGATTCTCATCTCTTAAGGCACAGGTGCATTGGTATCGTCGATTATCATACTCGCCTTCTGTTATCTTTTATTCAGTCTTGATCTTCTTTATTGTATTTCATGCTTTATATACTCAGTACATTCCTCATCGACCCCTCTTTCTTTGCATTTCATGCCGCAGTGTAGACACGCGATTTGGTGATCCTCGAGCCCAGAACACGCTAAGTTATTTGGAGAGCTCCATTGTTCCGGAGCCTAAGTTATTTTGGTCGATCCTTTGATATAGACTTATGCGTATCCGGGGGGTACAGCGAGGCCCCTATCCCGTCATTTTTCACTCTTATACTCTGAGGTACCAGACGTGTGTGGGTTGTATATAGGTTTGGTCGGCTATGTCGATATGGTTCGTTTTTAGTATTTAAAGTATACGGTGGCGGCCTTGTCGGCTTGCATATTATGTTATGTTTTGGTTGTGTATGTGACTCGAAGAGAGGTTTATTATGATATATGGCGTTATGAATGCTTGAGTTTGCTTTTACAAGTTTCCATACGAATCCTTAGTCTCGGTCGACTATATCTAACGGGTTCGTATACGAGTGTCCAGCTCGGGCACTAGTCATGGCTCATGGGGTTGGGTCGTGACAGTTATTATTGGATCGGGTCGGATATATTCAGACTTGACATATTTGGGTTTAGATGCTTTACATAGGCGATGATGGATAGTCGGTTGCGATTATATTGTCTTATGCTTGGTTGGTTTGCTTGTTTATCTGCTTCATTATCGGAATTGTGTTAACTATGCTTAGTCGGCCGATGATGCCTACCAGTACTGTTGTTTGTATTGACCAGCACTTGTTGCATTCTTTTATGAATGCAGAGTACCAGGTCGGATCCACCTCTCTCGGGACCGTGGGCCGATCGACACTTGACTTTCTCTCGAGTTTCCGGGGTGAGCATGGTATCTGCCGACCTTCAAGACTATTCTATTGCTTATGTCTTATTTTTATTTCAAGAGATGATTTGAGACTATTTATGTATTAGTATTCAGTATTATATTATTCTCCTTAGAAGCTCTTGTATTATTCGATCCTAGACCACGGTGGTGTTTATTGTCTTCCGCACTTTCTATACTTATATATATATTATATTATACTTATGTTATGTTATATTATATTATATTAAATTATTTTTTGTATTTATTATTGTTGTGTTATATTATATTATATTATATTAAGGTAATTATATTATATTTGTTACATCTAAGCAAAAGGGATCGTGACAGGTATGTCTAGATTTTCCCAACATAATCTTTCTTGAAGTATGTCTACTTTTCAAAGCCCTTCTTTGAAGTATGTTATCTTTCTTGAAACTTGTGGATGATTGTTTGTGACTTAAAATGGAATTTTGGAATATGAACATGATTATAACTTCTTTGTTTGGTGGAAGTTCTTTTAGAATTAAAGATGATTTATTTTAGACAAGGTCATGCGTGTGTAGGATCAAGTCATTGAACCTTATATGATTTATACTTTGGAAATTTTTTTTCATTATTGGATGATTGAAAAATTTTCTAAAGGTTGGACCTTAAAACTTGTTTCTTTGTTGAATGGATTCCTTGAACTTGAATATTGAATAAAGACCAATTTGAATATGATTCATATACTCATGACTTGAAATGCCTCTGAATTTTGAGATGATGACTTGAAGTGAGATATAGCTCTAAGCCATGATTGATGATTCGGTAATATGCCATGATTTGTATTTTGTTTATGTTTTGGGCTAATGGGCAAGTTGTGCTAGTCCGACGAGGATGATTGGAAGAAGTTATAGATCCTAACGTATCAATAAGAGCTATTTCGATCCGAAAGGAGGATTGACCTCCCTAGGTATGTCACCGTTGCATGTTGTTGTTGTTTTCCGGAGGACAATTATAGCCTCCGTTGGAGCATCTATTGTTGTGCATTGAGGGATGATTAGCTTCCTGGTGTGTTTCCAACCCGTGAGATCGATTGATTGATTTGTGTAGAAGGCTTGATACTTTGATTTTAGTTAGTGGCTTGTTTCGTATCTTGTTGTTGCAAATGGCTTGTGGTGAATGATGATTTAATGAACTACTTGGCACGGTAAATGGTAAGGAGTTAAGCTAATGTGTCCATCGTTGTTTGATTATGATGACTCTTTAATGTTGCTTGAACTTTAAATGGTTTGGATTATTTTCATTGATATCATTTTAGCGATTTTATTCATCATATCTTGTTTTGTTAACTATTGGGGCAGCCACTAGTAAGTACCCGTTCCTAGTGCTTTGTTATTTTTGATGGTATGTTAGGTATCATTGAAAACGAAGGTAAATGATTCAAGTGAAACCGCTTACGACTTAAGAGACGTTAACATGCTTTTGAGACTATTCGGTGAGCCCACATGATTGTTCGTGAACCATATCTTTACTTTTTTTCATATTTTAGTTTGAAAGTAGCGTCTCTATGTTTTTAGACATCTTTATTATCTTAGAAGCTCCATAGATAGTTGTCGTATTGTGGGTAGTGTGTTGGAGTCTTGTGTGACTCTTGGGCATTTTGCCACATTTTATTTACTAAGTTTTCGATTTGACTTCCATTTGGGTTATCTCAAAGTATGATCCTTCTTTTATCTAATTTATTAATGATTGGTTTTCGTATTTATTAAAAGATTATCGAAAGAGATTAGACGTCTATTGATTTTATAAGGTGCTTCTGCTATTGTTTGTAGCATCGGATGCCTGTTACGCCTAGGGTGACTTTTGGGTGTGACACTAAATACACATCTGAAAGATTAAGATGTTGTCTCTAGGTCTAAACACTGAATGATTAAAACGAGGCTTATTTTTAAACTACGAATATGCATAATGTAGTTATTTAAACATAATAAATATACAATTCAAATAAAAAAGTAACTAAATAATAGAAGATAAATACAGACTTAATAAAATAATGTATTATTTGATAAAAAATGAAACATTTATGTTCATTAGTAATGGTGGAGATGTTTTGTAGTAGTGGTGGGTGGTGGGTGGTGAGTCGGGGTGGTAGTGGTTTGGGGTGCAGTGGGTGGGTGGTGGGGGTGGAGTGGAAGGTGGGTGGATTGAGGTGGAGGGTGGGGTCGGAGTGGAGGGTGGATGGTGGGGGTGGAGTGGGGTTTTAGGTGGAAATGGGGTTGCGGTGAGGTGGAGCTAGTGGTAAAAATTATCCATACAAAAATACCTCGTAATGATATTAAGACTTGTTCAAGATCTTAATGATTAAGACCTATTCAGACCAAATAAGTGCTTAGATCTTAATGCAAACAAATGCATTTAATGGCCTAAGGTCTGAACCATTCAGAGTTAGACCTCCATTAAGTGCAAACAAATGAGGACTAAGCCATCGTGAACCAGTTTCACAAAGTCCAAGAAATTGATTACTACCACAACGAACCAGATGGTGCGGGTCCTGATGACGTGTTTTTGAAGAACTGTCTGCCTCTGTTACACCTCAAAAAATTTTGCATTGTTTGCGTCGTGAGTGAACTAACGTAAACTCGAAGAGGTCATAGAACCCTTATAAGGTTAAGGAATACTCTTAACAAGTGTTAAGCATGTGTCTAAAGATTCTGGGATCAAGCAAATCAAAGAAAATAAGTTTGTCGAAAATTTGGGAAAACTTGGCACAATTTTGGACGGAAATTTTGGGTCAACTTTAGAGAAGTATATCTTTTAGTATATGAAGAGTTTTGAGATAAAGTAAAAGCCTAAGATGAAGTTCATGAAGTCTAGTTGCCAATGCAACAAACCACTTGTTGATATTACATCGTAGTAGAGAGTTATGAACATTACAAGTTGGGCCGGCAGAGCAGAAGTGCGCAGCTATAGTGCGCGATGCACTGCTACAGTGCATGAAATTTTAGGTCAGTGGATAAAAGGACCCTTTTGGTCATTTTTTGGGGCATTTCCCAACTCTAGACCCTTCCATAACATCCACATATATTCCTACAAGTCTATATGACAATTTTGGCCATTTTTATTTCATTTTTAACATAACCCCAAGTCCTAGAAAGCCCTAGAAACCTCTCCAAATATATTCCAACATCTATTCCAAGCCTTAACAAAAGATCCAAGTGAAGATTAAAGTGGTTAAGTTTTCCAAGTGAGGTATACACTTGGCTCCTTTTCTTGAAGATGTTTGGGTGAGTATTTTTAAGAGGGAGTAACCATGGAATTGAAGTGTTCTTGAATTTTGAGGTAAGATTTCATCTTAGTTTCATGTTTATGAGTTTGTTTGGTAATTATGTTAAGATTTTGAGGAGAGAGGAGAAGAAAATTGGAGGAAAAATCAAATATACATTTGATGATATTTTGAGTTGTGAATTAATTTGAGTTATAATTATTACTATGTTTTGAGCATAATCTTGTTATGAGGGATAATAATGATGTTAAGGAATTTTCATATACGAGTGTATAAGGGGTTATATGAAGTTGTTGTTATGGATTGATTATGAAAAGAAGTTTTGGGATTAAATTGAGTATAGTTTGAATGTAATCTTTTGATTATGGAATTGTTGATGTTTTGTTGTGCTTTGGGAGTTGTTTTGAAGATTGGAGGGAGTAGAAGATATAGGGGAGATGTTGCGCGAATTTCGGTAGATTCTAAAAAGGGTTTAATTTGAAGGCTTAAGATAAGCATACGACGACAAGCGTAACAATAGTATGAATTCACTTGAATGTAGATTTACGAGCTAGGGAGGATAAGCGTTAAATAGTTAAGGAAACCCAAAAGATATGTTAAGGTTGTTCCTTCTTTTCTTGGCATGATTCCAGATATGGTAAGAATGTAATGAACTTTATGACTAGAGATTTGTCAAATTAGAGCTCGTCATATTATTGCATAGTTTTCGAGTGTTATGTTGTTCTTTCCGAGGGGCCATATCCCCTCCCTATGTCCTTGAGTTTATAGAGAGACAGAAGAGGCATGTTACAGTTGTTACACCTCGGAAAAATTTCATGTCGTCAGGTGGTAGATAGAATAACGCAGGGTAAGAAGTATATGATGTTTCTTCAAGTAAGAAGTTGTCACGACCCAACCTCGTAGGCCGTTACTAGTGCCCGAACTGGACACTCGTATACACACTCGTTAACTATAATTAGCTCACAATTAGCATAATAAGGAACTTATATATAAAAAGGCAAGACGTCGTCTCAAACTGTCATATATATAGACATATCATATATATATATATATATATATATTTCAATGCATTTACACATCTCGAGGAGTTACAACTTTCAAAGATATCATAGTATATATATATATATATATATATATATCATAATATAATAGGAATATATATATATATATATATACACTAGCCGACAAGGCTACCATAACACACGACTCCCAAAACATATATGTTTATATCTACGCAAGCCGACAAGGTCGCCACTACAACGGGGACGTCCCAAAACATAAGTCATATATACACAACTCGAACAAGTAACTATATACAACCCACACATATGTCTACGACCTCTAAGAGTAACAACAAGTATCATATGACGGGACGTGGCCCCGCCGTACCCCCGGATAGACACATATATACAACAAAAGGATCTATACCAAAAAGCTAGGCTCCTCGAACAAGGAGCATTCCAAGATAGCTGAATGGATATCCTAAGCTGGCGGATCACCAAAACGAGTGTCTGTACCTGCGGGCATGAAACGCAGCCCCCCGAAGAAAGGGGGTCAATACGAAATATGTACTGAGTATATAAAGCATGAAATACAATAAACAGGATTATAACCGAAATAAGAATTACAGAAAACAAGTGTAATAACCAGAATACCAAAATGTTTGCTTTTGAAACACAAATCATGTATGTCAATATCATATATCATATCCGGCCCATTATAGACTAATGAACATGGTCGCCACCCCGTCTTTGGCGCCATAACACAACATACTCCGAACACGAAAATAACTCCATATCAAAGATAATCATCACAAAGATAACTCCATATCACAAGATAAAGCCACCATAACACATAGATAACACCATAACACAAGATAACACCATAATATATATATACCGTACCCGGCCCTCTAGCGAGGGACTCGGTGAAAGATGTAATAACATGAATGCGGTGAAAGATGAGTAGTGAGTAACCATATGCATATAAATCATCTTTTGAGACTCAATAGATAAGTAGACTAACCAACGCTCGAGTGTCGGATGATAGCCATATTAAGTTCTCTCTAAATGTCATTACGAACTATATTAAGGAAAGTCTCGGGGGTCATAGTCATGTATCAAACCAATACGAGACAACATATGAAAGTTAAGGATATTATTCATTATAGAATCCTAAAGAATAGGAACTCTTTATGCATCATTTACTATCCAATCATATAAAAGACTCGAGGGCAATAGCTCGAATACATTAAGAATTCTAATATCAAGAAGTGAATAAGAATCATAAATCATGCTCGGAACTTATGAATAGAGTTACCCCAAAGCTCATATCTTATCTTACTTACATCTAGGACATGCCAAAAGAAAGAAGGGATAGGCTTTACATACCTTTAGCGTTTACTCGCAACACAACACGTATACGCTGCCCAATAGTGTCTCAACCTATATTAAGACGTCAAGAACTACGATTAAACTACGAAGAGATTCAAAACGTATTCTAATGTCAGTAACTCCTTTCTAAATAATTTGACGACGTTTCCTTTACATTCAAATCAACCACATACAATCAAGCCAACATCACTAATGATATATTCAAGTATCAACCCGAGACTATTCAAACAAGACTCGAGAACACTTCGGACAACCCGCACAATATTCAAAACAGCCCAACCAACACACAATACAACATATAACCTTCCAAGCTCAACGAGAACAACAACAACACTTTCTTATCTTCCAAATTCATGAACTATACCAACAACCACACGTTAACAACATCATTCACATAAATGCAAGAAACTATATTAACATCATATTAGCTTCTACAACAGCCCACAAACAATTACAACTCCAACTTGAACCATTAAACCCTTCATTCTCATCATAATGTCCATAACAACAACAACCAAAATACCAAGTAAAATCAATTCACCATATCCTACAAAAACAGCCCCTACACGGCTACAACACCAACACACATAATTTCATGAATTTCATCCATTTCTACAAGCTACAACACGTTCAAACCATCCTCAATACATGTAAAAGAAGATTAAACCTTACCTTTTACACTTGACTTCTCAACTTGGCTAGAATTTGTGCCTTGAATTTAATACTTGTTCTTGCTATCTAGGATCAATCCCACGTTGTTATACACCTTCCAAAGAGTTGAAACACTTGAAGAAAATCAAATTTTTTTGATCCAAAACACCAAGCTTCACTCTCGGCCAGCCATGGCCGAGAGCTTCTCTCTCCCTCTCTAGGTTTTCTTGAGTTGGTGAAGATGAAATATGACTTTCCTTGTCATCAATTTGCTATTTATATCATGTCTATATGTTGGACACATGTCCCACTCATGGCTTGAGCCAATCAAATGTGGCCAAGCCATGGGTGGGACCCACACGGCCACTTATGGATTAATTAGTGATTAATTAAACTTCTAATCCCACTTAATAATCTAATCATGGTTAATTAATCCCTAATCTTCATTAATATTTCCATACCAAATAAAATTTATAAGCAACTTGTGCATTAAAACAAAATCGGAGGTTAAAAGTCTCTACCTCGTATCCCAAAATAGTCTTGTCCTTAACTTGTCGCGATTAGCTTAAAATATCCCAATGTACAAAAATACGGGATATAACATCCTTTCCCCCTTTAGAACATTCGTCCTCGAATGTTATACTAGTCTTACAGGGTCTTATAAGCACTTCGGGGGAGTCTCTTTTATGGCTATCACATACAGTTCATTTATCAATCAGCATAACCAATTTGGGAGTTTAAATTACCTGTAGACATAGGAAACAAGTAGGGATACTTATCCTTCATCTCCTCTTCGGCTTCCCAAGTCACCTCGTCCCTGTTATTGTTCCGCCACAATACCTTAACGGAAGCCACGTCTTTAGTACGCAACCTTCTCACCTGACGATCCAGTATAGCTATAGAGTTCTCCTCGTACGATAGCTCCTCCGTTACCTGGACATCATCCACGGGGAATACCCTAGAAGGATCACCAATACATTTGCGAAGCATAGACACGTGAAAGACTGGTGTACTGCTTCCAGATCAGATGGTAGGTCTAATTCATAGGCAACCTTGCCTACCTTACGGACAATCTGATAAGGCCCAATATACCTCGGGCTGAGCTTTCCCTTCTTGCCGAATCTCATTACACCCTTCATGGGTGACACTTTCAAGAATACCCAATCACCAATCTGGAACTCTAAGTGTCGACGTCGATTATCTGTATATGACTTCTGTCGACTCTGAGCTGCTAATAACCTTTCCCGAATAAGTTTTACATTATCAATTGCTCGAATCATATCCGGGCCGATTAACTTAGTTTCACCAACATCAAACCACCAATAGGTGACCACACTTCTGCCATACAGAGCCTCATACGGTGCCATCTGGATGCTAGAATGGTAGCTATTATTATAAGCAAACTCAACAAGTGGCAGATGATCATCCCAGCTACCTCTGAAATCAATAACACAGGCCCGCAACATATCTTCTAGTGTCTGAATAGTACGCTCGGCCTGTCCGTCATCCGAGGTGGAAATGCCGTGCTAAGACTCATCCGTGTCCCCAATCCTTCCCGGAATGATCTCGAAGTTAGCCGTAAACCGAGCTCCTCGTCGATATAATAGATGTGGGAACCCGTGAAGTCTCACTATCTCCTTGATGTATAACCTTGCATAGTCCTTAGCCGAATAAGTAGTCCGATCGAGAGAAAATGGGATTTTGAGCCTATATCCAATAACCATATAGAGTCATACTTCCGTGGGGTGCGAGGTAAGCTTGTAACGAAGTCCATATTCTGGAATCTTTAGCCTCATACATTACTTCTTGACTTCTTTAAAAGACTTTAACTGTCACTCTGCTTTTTAGCTCTTAATCTCTATCCTTAGAGTTAGTTATCAAGTAGCGATGAAGTTCCCTCATATAATAGCTTTACATAGCCGCTTCCGTGCTTTAACTATCATCACCGGTATAATTTCGACACATTTTTGATTTGACATATAAGTTCACTATCATCAGTAACCAGCTTGTTCTGGTCGTCTCACTTAAACTATTCTATAATTCCCTTAACCCAACTTGTAACACTCTAGGCACATTATCTCGTGTCATTTCTTTATTTTTAATTCAAACTCTTCTATTGCCCCTTTGCTCAGATTTTGCTCTTAACTTTCCCGTCACACATTATGTTGCAATCTTTACAAGAATATGTGAAAGTGCTCAAATTAACCCAAGAAATACCTTAGCGTCGCTACATTAATCTTTATGTTTTACCTTGTCTTCTCCTCTCTTATCTTACAACCGGTATCGGGATAGATCTTTAGTTCAACCATGGCCATGTCCCCTTTGCCCTCGCACTAATTCTATCTCGGTAATTTGGCTTAAACCATCTTTACATTTTTTGTAATGTACCCAAAATATCATAACTGCATTGTCATTATTGAGTCCTTACTCCTCTTATCAAGTACTCACTCACTTGGTCTTACGCTTAACATACAAATATTCGTAGGTTGCATAACTATTCTTGTACAATTTGTATAAGGTATATTCAATCTTAGACATAGTCTTTCCGTCTCCTGGTTCATTCTGCTTTACATATCTCATTCATACTAAACTCGCTCGTCCTATTTTGTCATACTTCTTTCCCTTCCTTTATTCACTCTTTGATTTTCTCATTTCCTACCATAGGAGATTTTCTATTCCCTCTCCTTTGTTACTTATAAGTTGCAATATCATTAGCGAACAACTCTATAGCCAACATCTTGGCCTTTAATCCAGTATAGCATCGCTATCCTTCATAATATCTCTTAAGTTATTCAATACCATTCTCTTGTCATACTCTTTTTCTTTATACACATCCACTTTCTAACATCATGTCATTCAAGGTCTCTACAAAACTTCTTAACACTGCCTCAAATACCATCCGACTTCTATCCATTTATTCTTGGCTTTTAGATCTTACTAACTTTTCAGCAAGGGATCTCACTTGAAGTTCAAGCATCTATATCAAATATATTGCAGTGTCAATTGTCTCCATCTTACACTTGCATTTCTCGCACCCGCTTCCCCCTTAAGGGTGTACTTATACCATTATCCGTTTATATTCTGCTCTATGTCCCTATTTCCAATCTCAAATTCATCTGATTCTTTTTCCAATTCACTTAGTATACTGTACCATATCCATGTCTTTTCCCCTATGATGTATAACTTGATTATCCACGTACGAAACCTTAACAAAATCACAAAGCGACGAGAACCTTTCTATATATAGTACAAAATTTCATCTGATAATCTGTACTCGAGTAATGCAACCAATGTAGCAACTCATCCAAGGCCACATTCCACTTACTCCAATCAATAATTAATTAGTACTTGTAGTCGTTCCAATCTCAATTAGGTGGCACTTATATTCCGACGATAAGTGTCCAAAGTTCTCTTGAAATATTATCTTTATCCCAACCTATATCATCAGTTTCTTTTGATGAATTTATATTGCACCATTTGTTCCTCAAGCCTATCGTCTTTGTCCCTTAAAGATTCCACTATTTTCGAGGTGAAGTTGTGTGCACGCAGTACCCCTTTATGCCTTATGCCCTTTTTACCCTTGTTGTGTGGCCAACACTGGCTTTTAACTTACTCAAAAACATATCAAGTCCGTCTCAATAATGGTCTTACCTTATCACCATGTCGTCGTACTACACCTTTGAGTTTATAACTATATATTCCCCTTTCGTTCTATACTCGTACTCAATTAATTACGTCTATCTTGGGTGCTTCCGTTAGAATTCCCTTATCATTTCTCCCGTCTATGTCTATCTTTTATTCTGCACACGAGGAATCTTATGCTACCTCTGTATCATTTGGAACACATTACTTCCGCATAATCCTTTTTCTCATTTTCAAAACGTATTCTGTTCATCCATCTTTATTCGTATCATACCAGTCATTTCCTAGCACTCATTCTACCTCGTTGCTCATCTTTCTATGACTTGGTCTTTCAGTCCGTCACTTATAGTACTCGTGTCCTCGGCTACACATGTCATGATCTATACTACACTGTTATCTCGCTTTCTTCTTATTTCCTCCTTTCAATTTACTCCTTCTTCTCTGGTGCTCGCTATCATTTCCGTTATCATGTAATCTTTATTCTAAACTTTCCCCACAGAACTTGATAAGTCTTTCTTATTCGTTCTATAGCTCGCTTCTCCGTTTTACACTTACCTTTATATTCTGGTCACATGGATCACGTCATATCTTTGGCCACTTTCTCACTAGGCTGTACTCATTTTCATAACAATCCTCATTATATTCACATTATATCCTGTTCGTATTCAATCCCATAGTGTAACACTTCTTAACCTTATTCACGATTCTTACTATGGGTTAATTACACTCGGTGGAGTAAGCGTACTTAACCTTTTACCCTTCCTAGTCAATCTTATCCTTAATATCTCACAAGCTGTCTTATTAATACATTCATATCCGTCACAATTCCTTTTCCTCTGTACTCTTGTCTTAATCACACTATTACTTCTTTTAACTGTAAGCTCGTCATAATCTCTCCCTGCTTATCAATTCAATCGGTGCCTTAATATAACACTCTATCAAGATCTACCAACCTTTTCTAAATCGTCCCTTAGCATTACAAACCCTTCTCAAATTCTTTTTACTATATCGATATCGACCTCCTAATTACTATTACCATCAATTCAGCAGTTAACTTATTTCCCGAGGTCAGCCGTACTTACAACTTAGTCAAATCCTATCATTATTATTGGCACGACCTTCCAAGACATATTACAAACCTATATCTCGTTCTCTTTTTATTCTTAAGAAAAATTTTGGCAGAGTTTCCTCTGTATTTCTTACTATCTCAAAACCTGCACGCAGGAAATACCAACGCACGCGTGAACATATATATATATATATATATATATATATATATATATATATATATATATATATATATATATCATATCATATCACCCACACGGGGCTCCCAATATCAACAACATTATGAAAATAATGGACTTACCTCGTATGTCCAACTCGAACTCGCACCTCGTTACACTTTCCGTTTACTTTCCCTTTCAATCTTCAACTTTACATTTCAATCGTACTTCAATACCTTACCCGACATATATCTTTCGTACCTTTGCTTACCTCGCGTGCTTTGTAACTTTCAATATCGTCGATCACTTCCTTCGTCGATGTCGTTCTTTCCGCCGAAATCAAAGGTTAGTATAAGGAATCTCATTTCCTACGCTTGGCTCTATCGCACGATCTTAGATATGAAAGAAAGGTAACATCCTAAATGTCCCGTAGCCTCTTGTTTATAGATGTGGTGCACAACACACCGATAAACAAGACTCTACTAGACACGGTCGTAGACACTCCGAGGATGAACTCGCTCTCGATACCACTTTTGTCACGACCCAACCCCGTAGGCCGTGACTAGTGCCCGAGCTGGACACTCGTATACACACCGTTAACTATAATCATCCACAACTAGCATAATAAGGAACTTATATATAAAGAGGCAAGACGTCGTCTCAAATATATATCGCATATATAGATATATCATAGCAACCCGTCTCCCGGGAGTTACAACTTTCATAGATAATCATAGTACATAAGCCGGCAAGGCTATCATAATATGGGAACATCCCAACTATATATACATGCAAGCCGACAAGGCTACCATAACACACGACTCCCAAAATATATATATATATATATATACGCAAGCCGACAAGGTGCCACTACGAATGGGAACGTCCCAAAACATAAGTCATATATACACAACTAAACAACAACTATATACAAACACACACATATGTCTACAGACCTCTAAGAGTATCAACAACAACATAGGACGGGACAGGGCCCCGCCGTACCCCTGAATGAACACATATATACAACAAAAGGATCTGTACCAAAAAGCTAGGCTCCGGAACAAGGGAGCACTCCAAGATAGCCGAATGGATATCTAAGCGGGCAAGGATCACCAAACGAGCGTCCGTACTGCGGGCATGAAACGCAGCCCCCCGAAGAAAGGGGGTCAGTACGAAATATGTACTGAGTATATAAAGCATGAAATAGTAAAAAGGATTATAACCAAAATAAGAATGTAGAAAACAAGTACAATAACCAGAATACCAAAATGTTTGCTTTTGAAACACAAATCATGTATGTCAATATCATATATCATATCTTAGCCCATTATAGATAACTCGGTGATATATGGTCGCCCCCCGTCTAGTTTTTGGCGCCATAACACAAAATATCATAACACATAGATAACGTACATAGCATAACTCCGTATCACAAGATAGGACTCGTGAATAAAGTCATATATGCCATCACAAGATATCTCCGTATCATCATATCATCATAGCACCATATAATACATAACACCATAACACAAAGATAACACCATATATATATATATCCGTGCACGAAAATCTCGTGTGGGACTCGGTGAAAGATGTAATAATAGTATGCACGAGCAGTAGTGAGTAACCATATGCATATAAATCATCTTTTGAGACTCAATAGATAAGTAGACTAACCAACGCTCGAGTATCAGGATGATAGCCATATTAAGTTCTTTCTAAATGTCATTACGAACTATATCAAGGAAAGTCTCAGGGGTCATAGTCATGTAACAAACCAATACAAGATAGCTTATGAAAGTTAAGGACGATATTCATTATAGAATCCCTTAAGAATAGGAGCTCTTTATGCATCATTTGTTATCCAATCATATAAAAGATTCGAGGGCAATAGCTCGACTACGTTAGGAATTTTAACATCAAGAAGTGAATAAGAATCATAAATCATGCTCGGAACTTATGAATAGAGTTACCCCAAAGCTCATATCTTATCTTACTTACATCTAGGACATGCCAAAAGAAAGAAGGGATAGGCTTTACATACCTTTAGCGTTTACTCGCAACACAACACGTATATGCCGCCCAATAGTGTCTCAACCTATATTAAGACGTCAAGAACTACGATTAAACTACGAAGAGATTCAAAACGTATTCTAATGTTAGTAACTCCTTTCTAAATAATTAGACGACGTTTCCTTTACATTCAAACCAACCACATATAATCAAGCCACATCACTAATCATGTATTCAAGTATCAACCCGAGACTATTCAAACAAGACTCGAGAACACTTCGGACAACCCGCACAATATTCAAAAATAGCCCAACCAACATACAATACAACATGTAATCTTCCAAGCTCAACAAGAACAACAACAACACATTCTTTTCATCCAATTTCACAAATCATACCAACAACCACACGTTAACAACATCATTCACATAAATGTAAGAAACTATATTAACATCATATTAGCTTCTACAACAGCCCACAAACAATTACAACTCCAACTTGAACCATTAAACCCTTCATTCTCATCATAATATCCATAACAACAACAACCAAAATACCAAGTAAAATCAATTCACCATATCCTACAAAAAATAGCCCCACACGGCTTCAACACCAACACACATAATTTCATGAATTTCATCCAGTTCTACAAGCTACAACACGTTCAAACCATCCTCAATACATATAAAAGAAGATTAAACCTTACCTTTTACACTTGACTTCTCAACTTGGCTAGAATTTATCCCTTGAATTTAATACTTGTTCTTGCTATCTAGGATCAATCCCACATTGTTATACACCTTCCAAAGAGTTGAAACACTTGAAGAAAATCAATAAGTTAAGGACAAGACTATTTCGGGATACGAGGTAGAGAATTTTAACCTCCGATTTTGTTTTAAGGCACAAGTTGCTTATAATTTTATTGGTATGGAATATTAAGGAAAAACTAAGAATTAATTATTTCATGAAAGGCCACAAGTGGCCGTGTGGCTTGGTGTGGGGTACCACCCGTGGCTTGGCTAATTTTGATTGCCTTAAGCCATGAGTGGGGGCATGTGTCCACCTTTTATTGGCTATGTATTTATATATATAGATGAGTGATGACAAAGCAAGACTTATTCATCATTTATTCAACTCAAGAAACTTGGAGAAGAAGATGGAGACCATTCGGCTATGGCTAGCCGAATATCGAATTTGCCATAAATATCGATAAAAAAAAAAATTCTTCTAGCATTTCAACCTATTGGAAGGTCCTTGTTAACATGGAGCAGTTGTTGGAGCAATCAAACCATTCATTTTTGCAATTTACAACCCTAGCCAATTTGAGAAGTTAAGTGGAAAAGGTAAGGTTTAATCTTCTTTTACATGTGTTATGGATGGTTTGAACGTGTTGTAGTGTGTAGAAATGAATGAAATTCATGGAATCATATGTGTTGGTGTTGAGCCGTGTAGGTGTTGTGTTGTGTAGGAATGATGAACTAATTTTATTTAGTATTTTTGGGTTGTTGTTGTTGTGGATTCTAAGATGCAAATGAAGATTTAATGATTCAAGTTGAAGTTGTAATCGTTGTGGGCTGTTTTAGAAGCTAATGTGATTTTAATATAGTTTCTTGTATTTATGAGAATGAAGTTGTTAACGTGTGGATTGTTGGTATAGTTCATGAACTTGGAAGAGAGGAATGTGTTGTTGTTCTTATTGAGTTGGGAGGTTTCGAGTTATGTTGTAGGTTGGTTGGGCTGTTTTGAATATTGTGTGGATTGGTTGAAGTGTTCTCGAGTCTTGTTTGAATGGTCTCGGATTAGTACTTGCACGTGTGACCATTGGTGTTGGCTTGATTGTATGTGGTTGATTTGAATGTAAATGAAATGCCGTTGAATTATGTAGAAAGGAATTACTAACGTTAGAATACGTTTTGAATTACTTGTTGATGTGGTGTTTTATGACAGCCTTCCTGGCTTCTGTGCGGTATATGTGTTTATATGCGACAGTTTGAGATGACGTCTGACCTTTGTATATGTATAAGTTGTTTGTATACTGATTATGATTAATAGGTGTGTACGAGCGTCCAGTTCGGGCACAGGTCACGGCCTACGGGGTTGGGTCATGACAAAAGTGGTATCAGAGCAGTTCGTCCTAGGGATTGTCTACAGACCGTGTCCGGTAGAGTCTTGTTTATGGGTATGAAGCCGGCCACACTTATAAACGGGGAGGCGCGGGGCATTTAGGAATCGATGATCCTTCTTGTCTTAGATCGTGCGATAGAGCGAGTCTAGGAAAGATCGCTGTGTCGACACCTTCTCTGCCCGGTAAGTCGACGGACGGCGGAGAAGAGAGACCGAGCCGAGATAGTGGGGGTTCTAAGAAGGCCCCTAGAGTATCTCCAGGATCCCAGGCTCCAGGACCCAGCAGGAGGAGCCTTAGCTATTCTATTGAGACTAATCCCTTGGAGGACCCAGCAACGATTCCTCCGGAGTTCTTGACTCCCAGGAAGGAGGACCACCCGAGGGCCGGCTATGATACGCATCCGTCGAGTATTCATACGGGACACGGGAGGGAGACTCACCAGACCGCACGGTTGCTCACATGGAGGAGCACCCGTCCAGACCGACCTCCCCGGTGAGTGTTATAGATTACTCCGGCCCTATCCTGGCCGGTTTTAAACCGGGAATTGCCCGGTTATCTATATCCCTTGCCAGGCCGAGATGAGGGGAGACGACGGAGGCCGGACGAGCGGATGGCGGGTGACGACGATGGTACACATCACCCCGGCAGTCCACCGCATCGTACTAGAGCCCGATCGGCCGGCAGTATATGAGTCCTTATTGGAATTTTCTATGTATGTGTATTTATTTGTGTGATTGTTACTTAATAGCGGCGAGCGAGAAATCCAAGGGCCGATAACCAAGCATTTATAAGTAACGGCGATTAAGGTGTGTTCACTACCATTGGGAATCCGGAAGTCTAGGACGGAAAGTAGTAATATCCATAAGTGAAAAGTGAATATTGAGGATTGAAAAAGGGCTAAAATAGTAATTGTGAAGTCAGAAGAGTAATAGACCCTTTCTAATTCGGAGGGAGATGTGTTATGAGAACGTTTTGAAATCAAGTTAAGACTTCCACTTACTCCAGTTATGTGATGAAGGTCATGCGGTGAGTGAACACTATCATACTAGCATTAAAGCATCGTATTTCATCAGAGTTACAAGGTTAAGCGTCTTTGAAGTGAGAGATATTTTAGGATGGGTGACCCCCTGGGAAGTGTGCTAAAAGTCCTATAAAGTCGGACACATGAGAGCCAAATGGGGAGCTAGAGTAGCCTAAGAGAAATTAGAGTATACAGAGTGGGCAGAAACCTTAAGAGGTCACATAGGACGTGTGCCCCGGACCAGTGAAGAGAAAGAAGGTGCATCATAGCTCTAGAACAGGGTAAGTTGAATAGCGTTTGGAAATATTTTGTAAGCAAGATAGTAGTAAATATATATATATAGGTATGCACATGATATCCCATACATGGCTACATCAGCAGATATGTGTATTCCGGCAACCGACGTTGCGGTATATGGAAGGCATTAATCGAACAGGGTAACGAAGTCCGAGTGACAAATAAATGGCACAAATGTTACAAGGCAAGCTGATGCTGTTTTTACTACAGGTTAAGCTTGGAAAGTTCTAATACAATGATATTTGAAAAAGAAAGAAGGTGAGTAAATGGAAGGCAAGAGGATCAAAATGTCGAAAAAAATGAAAGAGTAAGAGACATGAGGGAGTGAAGCCTCCAAGAGAGACGACGGGCAAAGCACAGGACTATTTGGATAAGAATTTGAAGGTAGGCGTGTGAGAGGGATAAAGTGTGGTAGTATGGAACAAAAGAGGAATGTGTGGGGTTGGAAGAACAGGCTTCGACAAGTGGGACTAAAGGATAGTGACCACGACGAGGAATGTGGAGTAAGAGAAAGAACGATTAGGCCTTGCAACGATGCAGAGAGATTTCCAACTCTCGAAAGATATAATTATAAAGAGACAAGTGGGTAGCCATATTGGTATAGTGGCCTCGGATATAGAGAGACTTTCCGAAAAGATGATTTAAGAATAGAACGGATTTGCACGTTCAAGGTAATATTTCGCTGCGAATGTGTATTGATTACAGGCAGCTGAACAAGGTGACCATAGAGAATAAATGTCCCTCTCCGTAGATTAATGATTTATTTGACCAGTGCGGGGTGCTAAGTGTTTCTCGAAGATGGACTGCGGTCGCCATCACCAGTGCGGGAAGAGAGGCGGAGATATTCTAAAGATCGTATTCGGGGGTCCGATATGGGCCTTGTATGAGTTTAGGGTAATGTCTTTTGGGGTGACCAATGCTCCGGCGGTGTTTGTGAATTTGATGAACCGAGTGTTCAAGCCGTTCCTAGATATGTTCGTGATTGTATTTATTGATGATATCCCGGTCTATTTACGATCGGAAGAGAGCGTACGGATCATCCGAGGATGGTACTTGGGGTGCTCCGCACCAGAAATTGTATGCTAAGTTCTCTAAATGTGAATTCTGGTTGACTTCAATAGCATTATTGGGGCATATTATTGGAGGCATGGCATCCGGGTGGATACACAGAAGATTGAGGCCGTAAAGGATTGTCCTAGACCTACGACACCTACTGAGGTACGTAGTTTTCTGGGGTTAGCAGGATATTACAGGAGATTTGTGGAGAAGTTTGCTTCGATTTCAGCGCCTTTAACGAAGCTAACTCAGAAGGCAGCTTAGTTCCAGTGGACTGATGCTTGTGAACGAAGCTTCCAGTTGCTGAAAGACTATGATGTTGATATTTTATATCATCTGGGGAAAACAACGTTGTGGCGATGCACTCGACGTAAGTCTATGGGCGGCTTGACGGACGTGCAACCGGAAAGGAAAGAAATAGTTCGTGAGATTTATCGGCTAGCTAATCTTGGAGTCCGTCCGGGGATTACGGAGATATGGGGGTTTCTGTCCGAAGGGTTGCCGAATCCTCTATTATGGAAGAGGTAAAGCAACGCCAATATGAGGACCCTGTTCTGGCACGGTATAGGGATACAACCCTTGAAAGGGAGGAGACCCATTCGAGACTACACCTGATGGAGTACTACTACATAGGTGCAGATTATGTGTACCTGAAGTTACAGGGTTGCGGCGACAGGTTATGGGAGAAGCATATTATGCCCGTTATTCTGTTCATCCGGGATCAATAAAAATGTATCATGACCTTAGATGCTTGTACTGGTGGGATGGTATGAAGAGGGACATAGCGGAGGTTGTTGCTCAGTGCCCAAATTGCCAACAGGTTAAGATCGAAAATCAGAAGCCTGGTGGAGTGTTATAGGAGATGGAGGTTCCGACTTGGAAGTGGGAAGCAATTAATATGGACTTCGTTACGGTTTACTGCTCACACTCACTCGGAAGTATGATTCCATATGGGTTATTGAAGATAGACAAGTCGACAAAAAAAATCCATTTTCTTCCAGTCGGGACTACTTATTCGGTGAGGACTATGCGAGGTTATATATTAAGGAGATAGTAAGACTTCACGGAGTCCCCACATCTATTATATCCGACGGAGGTGCCCAGTTTACAGCTAACTTTTGGAGATCATTTCAGGAAGGATTGGGGACCCAGGTGAGTCTTAGCACAACATTCCACCCTCAGACTGACGGACAGGCCGAGCGTACTATCCAGACGCTAGAAAATATGTTGCGGGCCTGTGTTATCAGTTTCAGAGGTAGCTGGAATGATCATTTACCACTTGTTGAGTTCGCCTATAATAATAGCTACCATTCTAGCATCCTGATAGCACCGTATGAGGCTCTGTATGGCATGAAGTGCAGGTCACCGATTGGCTGGTTGATTTTGGTGAAACTAAGTTAATTAGCCCCGTTATGATTCAACAAGCAGTTGACAAGTGAAACTCATTCAAGAATGGTTATTAGCAGCTCAGAGTCGACAGAAATCATATGCAGATAATCGATGTCGACACTTAGAGTTCCAGATTGGTGATTGGGTATTTCTGAAAGTATCACCCATGAAGGGTGTTATGAGATTCGGCAAGAAGGGGAAGCTCAGTCCGAGGTATATTGGACCTTATCAGATTGTCCGTAGGGTAGGCCAGGTTGCCTACGAGTTGGACCTACCAGCTGATTTGGAAGCAGTGCATCCAGTCTTCCACGTGTCAATGCTTCGCAAAAATGTAGGTGATCCTTCCAGGGTATTTCCCATAGATGATATCCGGTGAGAGGAGTTATCCTACGAGGAGCGACTATAGCCATCGGATCGTCAGGTGAGAAGGTTGCGTACTAAAGATGTGGCTTCCGTTAAGATATTGTGGCGGAACAATAACAGGGAGGAGATGACCTGGGAAGCTGAAGAGGAGATGAAGAAGGAGTACCCCCACTTATTTCCTATGCCTACAGGTAATCTAAACTCCTTAATTGGTTATGTTGATTGAGGAATGAACTGTATGTGATAGCTATAAAAGAGACTCCACCCGAAATGCTTATAAGACCCTGTAGGACTAGTTTAACATTCGAGGACGAATGTTCTAAAGGGGGGGAGGATGTTATATCCCGTATGTTATACATTGGGATATTCCGAGTTAACCGCGATAAGTTAAGGACAAGACTATTTCGGGATACGAGGTAGAGACTTTTAACCTCCGATTTTGTTTTAAGGCAAAAGTTGCTTATAATTTTATTGGTATGGACTATTAAGGAAAAATTAGGAATTAATTATTTCATGAAAGGCCACAAGTGGCCGTGTGGCTTGGTGTGGGGTACCACCCATGGCTTGGCTAATTTTGATTGCCTTAAGCCATGAGTGGGGGCATGTGTCCACCTTGTATTGGCTATGTATTTATATATATATATAGATGAGTGATGACAAATCAAGACTTATTCATCATTTATTCAACTCAAGAAACTTGGAGAAGAAGATGGAGAACCATTCGGCTATGGCTAGCCGAATATGGTGCCATAAATATTGATCAAAAAAAAGTAATTTTATTCTAGCATTTCAACCAATTGGAAGGTCCTTGTTAAAGTGGAGTAGTTCTTGGAGCAATCAAACCATTCATTTTTGCAATTTACAACCCTAGCCAAGTTGAGAAGTTAAGTGGAAATGGTAAGGTTTAATCTTCTTTTACATGTGTTATGGATAGTTTGAATGTGTTGTAGTGTGTAGAAATGAATGAAATTCATGGAATCATATGTGTTGGTGTTGAGCCGTGTAGGTGTTGTGTTGCGTAGGAATGATGAACTAATTTTATTTAGTATTTTTGGATTGTTGTTGTTGTGGATTCTATGATGCAAATGAAGATTTAATGATTCAAGTTGAAGTTATAATCGTTGTGGGCTGTTTTAGAAGCTAATGTGATTTTAATATAGTTTCTTGTATTTATAAGAATGAAGTTGTTAACGTGTGGATTGTTGGTATAGTTCATGAACTTGGAAGAGAGGAATGTGTTGTTGTTGTTCTTATTGAGTTGGAAGGTTTCGGGTTATGTTGCAGGTTGGTTGGGCTGTTTTGAATATTGTGCGGATTGGTTGAAGTGTTCTCGAGTCTTGTTTGAATGATCTCGGATTAGTACTTGCACGTGTGACCATTGGTGTTGGCTTGATTGTATGTGGTTGATTTGAATGTAAATGAAATGCCATCGAATTATATAGAAAGGAATTACTAATGTTAGAATACGTTTTGAATTACTTGTTGATGTTGTGTTTTATGACAGCCTTGCCAGCTTCTGTGCGGTATATGTGTTTATATGCGACAATTTGAGATGACGTCTGACCTTTGTATATGTATAAGTTGTTTGTATGCAGATTATGGTTAATAGGTGTGTACGAGTGTCCAGCTCGGGCACTGGTCACGGCCTACGGGGTCGGGTCGTGACAAAAACACCAAGCTTCACTGTCACGACCCAACTAGGGGCCGCGACGAGTACCCGATACTTGTACCGGGCACCCCCTGTCATCTGTCTTGTTCTTATTACTAAGTGGGCCGTATGAACACTGACATTTTTTTTCATAACATCGCCGATAACATCGTACATGTAAACGAGTAGTGATATTCAACTGTACTAACATATCACACGGTGACAAAGACGACTAGGCTGCGAAACATCTACCTGTACATATCTGTCTACGAGCCTCTAAACACGATACATATAATTACAAGTAACTGACTTTACTGTGTCCGAATATATACACAAAATAGTACCCAAAATAGAAGCTCCGGAACGACTGGAGCGCCTCTCGATGTACAGATACGGGAAAGCTCACTGGGAGTCGAGCCCGTCAACTCTGTCTACCTGCGTGGCATGAGACGCAGCCCCCAAGAAGAGGGGTCAGTACGAACAGTGTACCGAGTATGTAAGCCATGAAAACAATACAGTGAATCATGTAACATGCGAGCAATAACAACATATGGAACCAAAGATCATATAACGAGATAAAAGGATAATCTGTACCTGTAAGTGCCTTTCAGGCGGATGTCATGCTTGCTTATTATATACTTTTGTTCAAAACATATCGTGTCATATACATGTGAAAAATAACAAGTCATGTCGCCGAAATACGTCGGCTTCCCACATGTGTCCCGCGTCCGGGCATCCCGCGTCCGGATGGAATTACGCCACCGACCAGTGGCAACGCGTCTATAGCGCAACACGTATCCATTCCCCAAAATTCCCCATTTTCATATACATATCATATACATGTCATATACATATCATATAAAAAGATGCATGAGAACCCAAAGAAAGTCATGTGTCTACCGGGGTGACGTAAGGTCGGTAGCCCCCGATTGCCTTATGGAATAACCACGGTCGCTTCGTCTCACCTTGAAGGAACAATCATTATAAGGCGAGACTATCAATGAATAGCAACACCATATGAAAACATAAAATAAGATTATAGAGTTTCTATGAAAGAAGTAATGGAAACCGATATGCACGTTTATCGAGACTCAGGTGACGAACATAAAAACACGGTCATTATATCCCATTGAGTCATCCACGAAGATTGCAAGACATTTCAATTTCATTTCTAAGGGTTTCGGACGTTCGAACACCATTTTACCTTAAAGCACAAGTTATAGGTTCAATTTACTGAATGAATAGTGAATAAATTTAGGTGTTGTTTCCGAGGGGTAGGACTTTTCCCGAGGGTCGGATTTTAACCTATACTAACTAGGACATGCCAGGTGAAGGAGAGGTAGGCTTCACATACCTTTTACGCTTTGCACACGTCTCCAAACTCAAGCTCCAAGTTCGCCAAAATCTACAATTTGGTCATGATTGCCAATTGTTAATCTCAACCCATACTTGTTTATAACAAAATTTGGGCAAAGCATCTCCCCTATACGTATAACATCCCCGAGATTCATACTCGGCCAAAACAACAACAACCATACCAACAACAATATAAACAACATCAACAATCGACTAAAAACGCATTCTAGCGCAAATAGTCTTATTTTCCAAATAATCCAACAACTCCAAATCCAACTTTACTCTTACAATCCAATATCAATATGTTCATATTCACATACTAATTTAAGGTCATTCAAACATAAACCAAGAGCATTTCAAGTTGTATATCCAATATTCAACAATTCCAATAATTTCCATATTCAATCCAAAATTCTCATATAAGCAACGAGACCATTCCAACGCATTTTCTACTTACTAATTCATCTCCAACAAGCCACTTATATTCATTTCTATCTATTCAATTCTTTTCAATGCAATTCCATACAATTCCATACAATTCGATATAACTTAATACAATTTAATTCACATGATATTCCAACAATACCATCAATATACTACTTACCCACACTTTCCAATTTATGAGACAACAACAACATTTTTTTCCTTCTTTCAAATTCAAGCACAACAATCCAATTTTCATTCCTCCAAACCATTAAATCTTTATTCTAACATCATAGAACCTATCATAACAACAATTTCCATTCTAAATAAAATCAATTCATCACACCTTACCACAACCTAGCATTCGGCCAAGCCATCCCTTAAACATACTTTTCATGAATTTCTTTTATTTTCCATACATTACAACAACAACCAACACACAACACAACACAATACAACTCACACACACATACTACACCTACACGGCCTAGCCACACACACACACACACACACTTCCAACACATGAATTTCATCCATTTTCATAATCCACAACATGCATAAACACTCATAACATACAAAGGAGGAATTAAACCTTACCTTTTCCTCAACTCTTCACTTAACTCAATTCAACAACTTGTATGAATATGTGTTTTCTTGCTCCACAAACCACTTCAACTTACTAAGAACTCTCCAAGGGATTGTTTGGCTATGAAAAACAAGTTGAGAATTCTCTCCTTTTTTCTTTCTTTTTTTTTTCGGTTTTTTTCTCTTTTCTTCAAGCTTGGCCGAATTGGCCTTGTTCTTTCTCCTCTCTCTTTCTTGCTTTGCTTTCTTAAAAGTTCTAGGGAATTAAGATGAATTAGTCATCTTTTCCTTTATATATACATATAGCCCCTTCCAATTATAACCAACCATATGGTCCCTTGTTTGGCTCAATTCTATTTGGCCATGTTTTGCAAGTGGGGGCCACGGCCAAGTGGCCTTTTTCTTGAAATTTCTAGGAGATTTCTCTTAATTCATGAAAAATATTTTCCTTAGTTCCAAATTTGCCCCTAGCCTTTCTCCGTATTTCCATGAGTCGTCTTGCAAGTTTACCTTTTTACCCCTGGCCTTTCTTATTATTCCAACTTTACAATTTTCCATACGCAACTTGTGTCACTTGCCTTGACTTACCCGAGGGTCCAAAATACGGGATGTAACATCCTCCCCCCCTTTAGAACATTCGTCCTCGAATGTTGAACTGGCCTTATAGAGAGTTACCACATTTCGGGGAGGTTTCCTTTATAGCTGTCGTACTGTACCCGTCGTCAACTTGTTCTACGCCTTCTTCTGTAGTTGCTCGATGTGCCGACATATCCCAAATTCTTGTTACCCTCTCATTCCCAACATTTCCAACCACTATTTAAACCTGCCTTGATTCTAGGGCTGTGTTATACCTATTTCCTTTTCATCAGCCCAGTCCAACTCAGTCTACGCAACGTCTATCACGTATCCAGTCATCCCATATACTCTAATATCATCTGAGCTACCCTAACTTCACATTTGCCTCCTATCTCTATACTTGTGAAATTTTTGGGATACTTCCCGATGGGGTCACCCATCATGGAATTGCTCCCATTCCAAAGACGCTTAACCCCGAAACGTTATCGTATTCTGGTATCTTAACGCTAACATATTCGCATCCACTCTCCCGCACGGCTTTGTCACGTAATCCAGGGCAGGTTGGAGTATTAGTCACTTTCGATACGCCCTCGGAACGTACTTTTCTCTTAATTACCATTTTAGCCCTCTGGGCCCTTAATACTCATTTCTTGTCTATGCGTATAACTACCTTTCGTCCAGGATTTCTAGATTTTCATCAACGATATAAAGAATGACACATGACGGTATAGAGTTTAAATCGATCACACAAGTACTTTATAAAAAAGAATGCCGATAGGTACCGTAGCCGCGTCCGGGAGGGCTCGGGATCCCGTCTTGTCGGTGCAAATATGCGGTTCCGAGGACCGCCTCGTACCGGGTCTCCTAACCTCTCGCCTCGACCACGACCGACGGGGCACCGGGACGTCGGTCCGGAGGGCGCAGTCTATCGACGACGAACCAATAACGGATACGTCGGCCGAGTCCGGTCTCTCCATGTTAATCCTTCCTACTTCCACGCATCAAGTGGTCGGGCATCGACCACAAACAAACAAGCACCCGTGTCCGGGGATAGCACCGCCAAATCGTATCTTTCCGCACCGATTACATCGCGGCGGGGGTAAGATTATCCTATTCATTTTCTTTGCTCTTGGGTGGGACCCCGATGCTCGGCTTCTCGATTTGGCGTTCGGATACCTGGAATGCCGCGGAACACGTCCCCCTCTATACTCGTCTCCCGGCTCCAAAAGATCTACCCCTTTTTCGGGAGCCCCTATCCGAATCGCGCCGCCCTCCGTTGCCGCTCATCGCTCTTCCAAGTTTTGGGCGTGGGCCTCGAATGCGAGCAATAGTCATCCCCCCGGACCCGAGGCCACTACTCGAACTCCTTGGCTAAACGTGGCCCTAGCCCTCTCACATACCGATGCACACGATCCCCCATAGATCTGCTACCATGGCCGGGGCAACACGGGCCTAATGAGTCAAATCGGAGACCGTACTCCCGAGCACTCATATTTCCCCGTCGAGATTCAAGAACATATCGGCTCGGGCCGTCGAACCTGCGGTGGCAAGTAATGTCGCGTAAATGCCTCGAAACTATCTCGCCGGACCGGGAGGCGCATTTGCTCCCCGCGAGGATACCCAATTATTATACCAATGGACCGCTATATCCCGCAGATCTATGAGTGATGCCAATTCGACTCGGTCTCCGAAGCATGTATTATTTTTAGCGTCCTCAACATTTCATCAAAAAAGCTTTGCGGGTCCTCCTACGGTTTCGATCCATAGAACTAGGAGGATTTAGGGAGATAAATCACGGGCTCGGCGCTCGCCGCCCGTCCCCTATGTTCACCGCATCCCGCCGCCGAGCTTGTGCGGCGACTAACCGGGTCGCACAAAGAGGATGGCCTCCGTTCCGCCGGCCCGCGGCCGCGGTGCCGGTGCCGGGGCTCTAGTCTTCACGGCCTCTCCTCGGCTATCTACCCACGGGGGAAGCCGGGGAGAAGCCTCGTTGTGGGACTCGCCCACTTCAACTTCCTCACCGGTGGCTCCGTTCAACTCTTTTCCCGAAGCCACCCTCTGCCCGCAAATGATCCGCGTAGCTTTTCTCGTCTAGCATACACCAAACCATAACGCATGTTATATCCTGCATTTTCGAACGTCGAATTAATTGTAAGCTGAGGTGGGGCCCACACGTCAAGATTTTTTTTTTGGGACATGTGACAAGTTATATGAGTCGCATATGTAAAGCTAAACACAACTCGTGAAGGGCCCTGGGGCCAAATCAAAGTGGAAGCCCTCCAAACGAATATTTTTAAGAAAACGTTTTCGGATGACCTGACTTGGAGGGGCAACAACGGCATTATAAGTTTGGAATTTGGGAAAACGCCCAGAAATACAAGTTGTAGATAATTGAAATATCTTTCCAACGGTAGGTCGTGGGCTCCCAGGCGACGTCGGTACAAGGAGATATGGACGTTTTAAGGTCGAAAGGTCAAGCTGGGCAGTGAAATGGGCCCAACCCGATTCCAATTCGGGTCAGGCCCATTACCCACGCTTTTTAATGGCTAAATTCGGTTTCTCTCCATCATTTTCAGACTAACAAGACCTGGAAAACTCTAGAGAAAAAGGTAGAGGAGAGCCTAGAGAGAAAATCAATTTTTGACCAAAATCGGAGCCCCGAATCCCGAAGCCCATAAAGAGAAAAGTGTTCTACGTCGCGTTGCCTTCGATTTGAGCTAAAAATCAACTAAAAATAAGAGGGTGGACGTGGTGGCTGTGCACTTAAGGTATGAATAAGGTTTTTTTTTTCATTGTTAACAAGTTTATTTAGAGTTTTAACGGATTAGAACGAAGGAAATAGCGTGATAAATTCATTTGTTGGTATGGTGAATTGTAGAATGGGGTTTGAAGAAAATTTTGGATGAAAACAAATGTATTTAACTTGTAGAATGTGGAGGATGTTGTTATTGATGAAGTTGGAAGATAGAAATATGTCATGAATATGTTTGCTAAAAGATTAGAAGTTGTGGGTGAAATATGACTTTGGTAGTGAGGCTTGTATATTGTGTATATTCTATGAATATTTGGTGAAAACGATATGATATGCCTCCGAATTATGTTGTAATGATCTTGATAAGTGATGAATATGAAAATGGTAAGATTGACTTGGAAATGTAAGGTCGGAATGAAAAATGTCATGTTAGGTTGGAAAGATGGCTAGTGTGCCATATTGTGTATTTTGTAATACTTGTTATTGTTATTGGTATTGTTGTTGGGCCGTTGTTGATTATCTTGAACCGAGTTGAATCTCGGGGGTGTTGTATGTATAGGGGAAAGTGCTGCCGAAATTTCGGTAGCCAAGTATGACCCAAAGATTAAAATGTTAACCTTCATGAATAGTAATCGGTAAAGATGACCATTTGCAGATTTTTGGCGAAACGGGAATCGAAATAGGACGAGCGTAAAGCATAACGAAGGTATGTAAAGTCTTCCCTTTCATTCTTAGGCATGTTCTAAACGTAATAGGCTCGGTCGCGAGCCTTAGATATGATTCTGTCTCTTGAAACCCGAGATTGAAATCGGCCCCATTTCCTTCGCCGCAATTGAATTAGTTTCTTTACAAATTGTCATCAAAGTGACTTATATGTATGTAATCTTCACAAATGAACTCGGATTGTCCCAAAACTCTCATGAATGATTCCCTAAGGTTTAAGATCCATAATTTGAGTTCACCCCTCGATTTACCCGAGGTGGGCCCACAGACCCCGAGACCTCTAATTATGGTTTAAATTGATTTATTTCTATACGATGCTTAAAGAGTCTTCTGATCATTGTACCGTTGTTAAGTATAAATATAATGAGCCTATAATATATTTTGATATGTACTGTGATCTTAGAAACATGATTTGAAGTAAGTAATCATGCCATCCCCAAAAAGGGCATACATATGTACTACGACTATCGTCCGATTTCATTGAAATGATATGTCATTTAAACTGTTCCGTTTGTTAAAGAACGATCGTTTTGAATATTCCATGAGCCTTGTGATATATTTGCTACGTGCGAACAATCTTAAAATTCTGTTTTGACATAATCCGTCACGATTGCCGAAAGGTACGTATTATGACTTATTGTTTGAACTGTCTATCAAGTCTGGTCTGGTATGCATATGTTTCTGCATTGCTCTGTTCGTGCAAGTTATGATATGTCTTTTCACTGAGCCCGGGCCAGGACATGATCTCGTGCGCACTTCTCTGCATTATTCACCGAGTCCCTCGTACTTGCGGGCCGGGACACGTTATCTGTATATGATTATGATGTAATGATACGGGGATGGCGGCTGGGATGGCACCTTATGATTATTCACCGAGACCCGCAAAGTAGGGGGCGGGACACGTTATGTACACATGATACCCGATTTCTGACATGCATGATTTTATACTACCGAGTCCCTTAACAAAGGGCCGGGACACGTTATTTGCATATGTGATGTATGGTTTTGCTATAAATATGATTTCATCTACCGAGTCCCTTATCAAAGGGCCGGGACACGATATAAGTCTATATGATGACATATGATCTGGTAAGCATTACTTAACCATTGGCATTATGTTTCGAGGTCTCGGATAAAATACTCATTTGGTACTTCGTACTCGTCGCCTACTTCTTTATATCTCCCTCCGACTACGGTTTTGACATTTATATTTACGCACTCCCGTTTCCCCGACTACGGTTATATTTGTCACATTTTCGCTTTACATACTCGGTACATTTTCCGCATCGACCCCCGTTCTTCGGGGGCCGCGCTACATGCCCGCAGTACGTACGCGCCTTTTGATACACCGCCACTTAGGACATCCGTTACTCGCTGGGGAGTGCTCCCGTTGTTCGAGTCGATATTTTTGGTATATATCTTTCGATGTTTGTCCGCCTTGTACATATAGTCATCCGGCACGGCGGGGCCCCGTCCCGTCTTCGATTCTCGTTCGTATGTTAGAGGCCCGTAGACATAAAAGTGGGTTATGGTCCCGTCTGTACAGTCTGTGTATGTATCATATGTTTGGACGGTTATCTACCGCGGCAGCCTTGTCGGCTCGCCTATATATGTGTATATGGATATGTTGGCCCCGTGTGGCCTTTGCTGGTATTTCCTGAGTGCAGGTTAATTTTTGGTTAGTACGCAAAATAGAGGAGACTCGCCCAAATTTTTCCAAATACTCGCGTTACTATTTTTGGCTTTTGGTACGTACGGGTGCCCGGTTCGGGCGCTAGTCGCGGCTACGGGATTGGGTCGTGACAAAAGTGGTATCGAGCGGTTAGTCCTCGGAATGTCTACAAAGCCGTGTCCGGTAGAGTCTTGTTTATCGGTGTGTTGTGCACCACATCTATAGACAAGAGGCTACATGACATTTAGGGTGTTACCTTTCTTTGAATCTTAGATCGTGCGATAGAGCTGTAATGTTAGGGTGGTTCTCCCCAACGAATTGCTGTGTCTACAGCGAGGCTCCAAAAGAGTAACAGCGTCAGTATTTTGGAAAATTGTTTCTGATCCTCCTCCTGCAGGTGATTGTAGATTGATAAAGGATGAAGAGGATAGCTTCTGACGAGGGGGATGGGGGTGCTAAGAAGGCCCCTAGGATGTCGCCAGGACTGAGTAGGCGGAGCCCCAGCTACTCGATTGAGACTGATCCGTCAGAGGATCCTACGGAGGGCAGCTATGATACGGACCCCTCGAAGGATCCGGCGACGATCCCTCCAGAGTTTCTTACCTCTAGGGAGGAGGATAGCCATGGTACAGATCAGCCAGAGTATTCTTCTGGGACCCCGGAGGAGGAGATTTCTGAGCCTATGCCGGCGGCCTCCGTATTAGAGCACTATGTTAGACATGTGCCTCCCGGAGAGTGTTACACCTTACGCTAGTCCTTTGTCCTCGGCCATCGCAAACCAGAATTGCCCGGTTATCTATACTCCTCGTACTCGGACGCGGGTAATACACGGAGTCAAACGAGCGGGTGGCGTGACGACGAGGATGATGGACACGATTCCCACCAGCCCCCTGTGTTAGACCCAAGATTGATCATTTATGAGTACATAAGTTTCCTAGAATTTCCGATGTGTGTATGATATCGTATGAGTTTAGAAACCCCGGATGAAAGTGAATATCGAAAGTTCGGAAAGGGCAATATGGTAATTGTATGGTATAGCCGGGGGTGGGACCCATTACGAGAATTTTCTCGAAAATTTACTAAGATCCCGATCTGCCCTAAATTATGTGACAAAGGTCGCGGGGCGGTCGACAAAATTATACTAGCCCTAACGCATCAAAACGCGTGAAAGTTTCGAGGTTAAGCGTGTTGTAGAGCATTCGGGATGGGTGACCCCCCTTCGGGAAGGATATAAAAAAAAAAAATTCACGAGTATAAGTATGAGTTATGAATGGAAATTTGGGGTAACCTAAAGGAAAAGAGAATGTGTGGAATAGCTAGTGCCCTTGCGCAGTCACGCGTACCGAGGCGAACTAAATGGGCGAAAAGAAGAAGCGCAATACCGCCGGGAAATTGAGCGAATTTGAATAATGGTCGGAGACGTTCGCAAATAAGATACTAGTGAATGTATGTGTATGTGTATGATTTTCCTCCGGTGACCATACTGATTAGGAGTCGAGTCCCAGCGACTAAAGTTGTGATAGACGAAAGGTTTACTGAACGGAATACATGAAACGAAGCGGAGATTTGAATACGAATGTTGTCAAAGAATAGACAAACCCTGACTACATTACAAATTAGTCTAGTGTGGCGATATGTGAAAAAGAAAATGAGTACGGATATGAGAAGAGATGAAGGACAAGAAATGTGAATAAGCAGAATCTTGAAGGAACCAACCAACGAAGCAGGAAGTTAATTGTGTAGGAATTGAAAAAAAAATTATGTGAAGGTGAGACTTTATTTGGAAACTTGACCTATGAATCACCTTACTATGCCTAGATCGAGTAAGAAGAAATTGGAAAAGAGTTCGAATGAGAATCGGAAACATTGCGCATGAATATATATGTATATTGTGATTGCACGTTTGCGATAAGACGCGATAAGGGAATGTTATGTATCAAAGGTATAAAAAGGAAATCCAAATAGAAATCTGAGAAATATGGTGAAGGGAAAATTTTCGTAAATCACTAAAGCCTTAGTGGAAGTGGTCCGATTCGATCACGATTCTCGTTCGTTATACGTCCGCGCCTCCGACCGTACTTCCGCGCCTTTGACTTTGATGAGGTTTTGCCTATTACTCCTCCGTACTTCGAATCCGACACACATCCGTCCGATAAACCTCTATATGTCCGACTCCGATTACCGATCCGTCCGACATGCTTCTATGCGTCCGATTCTCGACTACGGATTTATCCGATATAGTCCAAGACACGGCTCGAATATAGGTTTGTCCGATATGCTTTTGTATGTCCGCCTCGATCACAAATCTGTCGATACAAGTCCGTACGTCCGACTCGAACACGAATCTGTTCGACATACTTCTATACGTCCGGCTTTGACTACGGATCCGTTCGACATAGTTCGACGTCCGACTCTAATTATGGATCCGTCCGATATGTTTCTATGCGTCCGACTCCAATCATGATCCGTCCGGTATGATGTGGGATTATGATAACGTTGCAAGGGACCGAGAAGAAAGGATAAGAAGGTTGTTAAAATGGAAGTAAAACATATATTGGGATGGAGCAAGCGGGGGTTGAACAATGAACACCCCACACGCGCTCCGATTAAAGAGACAAGTATGTAGTTGGTAAGAGGATCTCCCCGAAACCATTGTAGGACCTATAAGGCCAATCTAACATTCGAGGACGAATGTTCTAAAGGGGGAGAATGTTATATCCCGCATTTTCGAACGTCGAATTAATTGTAAGTCGAGGTGGGGCCCACACGTCAAGATTTTTTTTTTGGGACATGTGACAAGTTATATGAGTCGCATATGTAAAGCTAAACACAACTCGTGAAGGGCCCTGGGGCCAAATCAAAGTGGAAGCCCTCCAAACGAATATTTTTAAGAAAACGTTTTCGGATGACCTGACTTGGAGGGGCAACAACGGCATTATAAGTTTGGAATTTGGGAAAACGCCCAGAAATACAAGTTGTAGATAATTGAAATATCTTTCCAACGGTAGGTCGTGGGCTCCCAGGAGACGTCGGTACAAGGAGATATGGACGTTTTAAGGTCGAAAGGTCAAGCTGGGCAGTGAAATGGGCCCAACCCGATTCCAATTCGGGTCAGGCCCATTACCCACGCTTTTTAATGGCAAAATTCGGTTTCTCTCCATCATTTTCAGACTAACAAGACCTGGAAAACTCTAGAGAAAAAGGTAGAGGAGAGCCTAGAGAGAAAATCAATTTTTGACCAAAATCGAGCCCCGAATCCCGAAGCCCATAAAGAGAAAAGTGTTCTACGTCGCGTTGCCTTCGATTTGAGCTAAAAATCAACTAAAAATAAGAGGGTGGACGTGGTGGCTGTGCACTTAAGGTATGAATAAGGTTTTTTTTTTCATTGTTAACAAGTTTATTTAGAGTTTTAACGGATTAGAACGAAGGAAATAGCGTGATAAATTCATTTGTTGGTATGGTCGAATTGTAGAATGGGGTTTGAAGAAAATTTTGGATGAAAACAAATGTATTTAACTTGTAGAATGTGGAGGATGTTGTTATTGATGAAGTTGGAAGATAGAAATATGTCATGAATATGTTTGCTAAAAGATTAGAAGTTGTGGGTGAAATATGACTTTGGTAGGAGGCTTGTATATTGTGTATATTCTATGAATATTTGGTGAAAACGATATGATATGCCTCCGAATTATGTTGTAATGATCTTGATAAGTGATGAATATGAAAATGGTAAGATTGACTTGGAAATGTAAGGTCGGAATGAAAAATGTCATGTTAGGTTGGAAAGATGGCTAGTGTGCCATATTGTGTATTTTGTAATACTTGTTATTGTTATTGGTATTGTTGTTGGGTCGTTGTTGATTATCTTGAACCGAGTTGAATCTCGGGGTGTTGTATGTATAGGGAAAGTGCGCCGAAATTTCGGTAGCCAAGTATGACCCAAAGATTAAAATGTTAACCTTCATGAATAGTAACCGGTAAAGATGACCATTTGCAGATTTTTGGCGAAACGGGAATCGAAATAGGACGAGCGTAAAGCATAACGAAGGTATGTAAAGTCTTCCCTTTCATTCTTAGGCATGTTCTAAACGTAATAGGCTCGGCCGCGAGCCTTAGATATGATTCTGTCTCTTGAAACCCGAGATTGAAATCGGCCCCATTTCCTTCGCCGCAATTGAATTAGTTTCTTTACAAATTGTCATCAAAGTGACTTATATGTATGTAATCTTCACAAATGAACTCGGATTGTCCCAAAACTCTCATGAATGATTCCCTAAGGTTTAAGATCCATAATTTGAGTTCACCCCTCGATTTACCCGAGGTGGGCCCACAGACCCCGAGACCTCTAATTATGGTTTAAATTGATTTATTTCTATACGATGCTTAAAGAGTCTTCCGATCATTGTACCGTTGTCAAGTATAAATATAATGAGCCTATAATATATTTTGATATGTACTGTGATCTTAGAAACATGATTTGAAGTAAGTAATCATGCCATCCCCAAAAAGGGCATACATATGTACTACGACTATCGTCCGATTTCATTGAAATGATATGTCATTTAAACCGTTCCGTTTGTTAAAGAACGATCGTTTTGAATATTCCATGAGCCTTGTGATATATTTGCTACGTGCGAACAATCTTAAAATTCGTTTTGACATAATCCGTCACGATTGCCGAAAGGTACGTATTATGACTTATTGTTTGAACTGTCTATCAAGTCTGGTCTGGTATGCATATGTTTCTGCATTGCTCTGTTCGTGCAAGTTATGATATGTCTTTTCACTGAGCCCGGGCCAGGACATGATCTCGTGCGCACTTCTCTGCATTATTCACCGAGTCCCTCGTACTTGCGGGCCGGGACACGTTATCCGTATATGATTATGATGTAATGATACGGGGATGGCGGCCGTGATGGCACCTTATGATTATTCACCGAGACCCGCAAAGAGGGGCCGGGACACGTTATGTACACATGATACCCGATTTCTGACATGCATGATTTTATACTACCGAGTCCCTTAACAAAGGGCCGGGACACGTTATTTGCATATGTGATGTATGGTTTTGCTATAAATATGATTTCATCTACCGAGTCCCTTATCAAAGGGCCGGGACACGATATAAGTCTATATGATGACATATGATCTGGTAAGCATTACTTAACCATTGGCATTATGTTTCGAGGTCTCGGATAAAATACTCATTTGGTACTTCGCACTCGTCGCTACTTCTTTATATCTCCGGCCTTCCGACTACGGTTTTGACATTTATATTTCGCACCCCTCGTTTCCCCGACTACGGTTATATTTGTCACATTTTCGCTTTACATACTCGGTACATTTTCCGCACCGACCCCCTGGGCTTCGGGCCGCGCGCACATGCCCGTGTGCGTACGCGCCTTTTGATACACCGCCGCCTTAGACATCCGTTCGGGCAGCTTGGGAGTGCTCCCGTTGTTCCGAGCCGATATTTTTGGTATATATCTTCCGATGTTTGTCCGCTTGTACATATAGTCATCCGGCACGGCGGGGCCCCGTCCCGTCTTCTCTCGATTCTCGTTCGTATGTTAGAGGCTCCGTAGACATAAAAGTGGGTTATGGTCCCGTCCGTACGGTCCGTGTATGTATCATATGTTTGGACGGTTATTCACCGCGGGCAGCCTTGTCGGCTCGCCTATATATATGTGTATATGGATATGTTGGCCCCGTGTGGCCTTTGTCGGTATTTCCCGAGTGCAGTTAATTTTTGGTTAGTACGCAAAATAGAGGAGACTCGCCCAAATTTTTCCAAATACTCGCGTTACTATTTTTGGCTTTTGGTACGTACGGTGCCTGGGCCGGCGCTAGTCGCGGCTCACGGATCGGGTCGTACAAAGACGACTAGGTCGCGAAACATCTACCGTACATATCTCGTCACGAGCCTCTAAACACGATACATATAATTACAAGAATCGACTTTACCGTGTCCGAATATATACACAAAATAGTACCCAAAATAGAAGCTCCGGAACGACTGGAGCGCCTCTCGATGTACAGCTGGGAAAGCTCCTAGGAGTCGAGCCCGTCAACCTGTCTACCTGCGTGGCATGAGACGCAGCCCCCAAGAAGAGGGGTCAGTACGAACAGTGTACCGAGTATGTAAGCCATGAAAACAATACAGTGAATCATGTAACATGTGAGCAATAACAACATATGGAACCAAAGATCATATAACGAGATAAAAGGATAATCTGTACCTGTAAGTGCCTTTCAGGCTTGATGTCATGCTTGCTTATTATATACTTTTGTTCAAAACATATCGTGTCATATACATGTGAAAAATAACAAGTCATGTCGCCGAAATACGTCGGCTTCCCACATGTGTCCCGCGTCCGGCATCCCGCGTCCGGATGGAATTACGCCACCGACCTGGGTGGCAACGCGTCTCCATAGCGCAACACGTATCCATTCCCCAAAATTCCCCATTTTCATATACATATCATATACATGTCATATACATATCATATAAGCGCATGCATGAGAACCCAAAGAAAGTCATGTGTCTACCGGGTGACGTAAGGTCGGTAGCCCCCGATTGCCTTATGGAATAACCACGGTCGCTTCGTCTCACCTTGAAGGAACAATCATTATAAGGCGAGACTATCAATGAATAGCAACACCATATGAAAACATAAAATAAGATTATAGAGTTTCTATGAAAGAAGTAATGGAAACCGATATGCACGTTTATCGAGACTCGTGTGACGAACATAAAAACACGGTCATTATATCCCATTGAGTCATCCACGAAGATTGCAAGACATTTCAATTTCATTTCTAAGGGTTTCGGACGTTCGAACACCATTTTACCTTAAAGCACAAGTTATAGGTTCAATTCTACTGAATGAATAGTGAATAAATTTAGGTGTTGTTTCCGAGGGGTAGGACTTTTCCCGAGGGTCGGATTTTAACCTATACTAACTAGGACATGCCAGGTGAAGGAGAGGTAGGCTTCACATACCTTTTACGCTTTGCACACGTCTCCAAACTCAAGCTCCAAGTTCGCCAAAATCTACAATTTGGTCATGATTGCCAATTGTTAATCTCAACCCATACTTGTTTATAACAAAATTCGCGCATCTCCCCTATACGTATAACATCCCCGAGATTCATACTCGGCCAAAACAACAACAACCATACCAACAACAATATAAACAACATCAACAATCGACTAA